>NC_057804.1:28731257-28832466 GCF_018294505.1 Triticum aestivum | reverse complement strand
TATTCACCGCGGTAGAGGATGCAGTCGTTGATGCATGCATGTATCTTCAGAACCTCTAAACCTAGAGGGCAGACAACCTTCTTTGCTTCGTACGTACTGGCGGGCAACTCGTTATCCTTTGGAAACATATTCTTCAACATTTTCAGCAAGTTTTCAAATGCCGAGTCAGCTACACCTGCCTCTGCCTTCCATTTCAGCAAATCCAGTGTGCAGCCCAGCTTTTTCAGACCATCATCGCATCCGGGGTACAACGCCTTTCTGTGATCCTCTAACATGCGATCCAAATTCTCCCTCTCCTTTTCAGTTTCGCAGCGTCTCCGTGCATCAGCAATGGTCCGACCAAGATCATCAACGGGATCATCACGTGCCTCTTCTTCACCTTCCCCTTCACCTTCAGCATCCTCCATGAAAGTATCACCGAAATGAGCAAGATATCTTTCATCGATGAAATCAACCCCTTCTTCATCTTCTTCCATTATAACCCCTCTTTCTCCATGCTTGGTCCAACAATTATAGCTTGGCATGAAACCGTGCCGAAGCAGATGCATGTGAACATCTCTTGAGGAAGAGTAACCCTTCTGATTCTTACAGATAACACATGGACAGATAACAAAACCCCCCTGCTTGTTCGCATTAGCCACTACGAGGAAATCTTTCAAACCCGTAGTGAACTCGCCGGAGAGTCGGTTACCGTACATCCATTGCCGATTCATCTGCATTATTATAATATAAAATATATAATTAACCATCATGCATTTGTTAAACTAACTAGCTACAAACAATATAAATTAAACAATGAACTGCACACATGCATATTTTATCAATGACACATCAAAGGTTCATCAAGTTGCTAACCGCGATCGAGGAGTGTGGCTCCAACACTTCATGTCATGTTTGTTTCATGCTCTTGGGGCATTTCATCAAACACCTTATGTGCATAAGAGGAACCAAAAGCAAACCTACACCCACTTGTGAAGAGAATGGCTCCAAATGGCTAAGTGTTGGCTGCTGGATGGGTATATATAGGGGAGGGGCTTTAGTTGCGGTTGGCCTGGCAAACCGTGACTAAAGGTGCCCGAAGGCCTTTAGTCGCGGTTGTCCTGGCCAACCGCGACTAAAGACCCTCACGTGCGCCAGCTGGCCACCGAGCGCCCTGGGCCCAGGCCTTTGGTCGCGGTTCACCTCCAGAACCGCGACTAAAGGTCCCATTAGTCGCGGTTCCTACAGCTTCGCGACTTATGGGGCTGGACGGAAGCCTGTTTTTCCACCAGTGGTAATTATATTATCCCTATAGGTTGTGGTAAAAATTGGAAAAGGCTTCACAAAATTTGGAACATACACTCCTTAGAAAACCAAACCATCTCTAAGGAAGAATCGTGATTTTGAGAAGAAATGAGTCTGGTTTGAAAGCGGAGTGCTGGTTACTTTATCGTTTGACGTTGAAACTTTTTCTGGCTCAACATACATCATCAGATGTTCCATGCCAGAATTTGGCATTTTTTCCTGCTCCATTTGCTATATTTAATCCATTAAGCACACTTAAATATATTTAATACATTAAACACATTTATAATCCCTTTTCTTGCTGGTATTTTCCTGGGTTGAAGGAGTTGTATCCGGGGGTGCCAAGTGTGGAGCCCCTGTTAGAAAAAATAGCAATGAAAAAAAAATAAGAAAAGGGAAAATGTTTGTCGGGTGTCGTGCTATTTACACCTGCCAATGATTATTTGTCGAGTGTCCTCTGTTTACACTTGCCAAAGATGTTGTGTTTTGATTGGTCAACACAAGGTTCTCACGGAACACGCCTCATGGTCGTCTCTCTCTCTCTCTACCCCGCTTCCCATCTTGCACATTGCCGCCACCCCTCTCTCGCCTCCCATATCTCTCTTTCGTGTTCCTCACCTCTTTGGCATCGCCGTGTTGAGCGTCTAGCTAGCCTAAGGATGCATGTGGCAGCTAGCTTGCTACAGATTGATCTAGGGAATAGCTTGCTATGGATTGATCTAGAGACTAGCTTGCTAAGGATCCATCTGGCAGCTAGCTAGCCTAAAGATGCATCACGCTGGCATGGGTCACGTGTCTCCACCCATTGAAAGGATCAAGACGTCGACTAGGGGGTGGGGTGAATAGGAGATTACGAATTTTAGCTTAACTTCCAAAATTGGAGGTTGGTGCGGACCAAGTAAGCTCTCTAGAAATGCAGTCCATAGTTAGAACAACCTATATGGTAAGCAAGAAAGGAGGTATGCAAGAAAAAAATTAATTAGCAAGCAAAAACACACACAAAGCAACTAAAGGTGTGGGAACCAATAAACTACCAGTGAGTCGAGGACGTAGGTTTTATCTAGAAGTTCACACTCTTTGGGGAGTTCTAGTACCCTTTGGATAGGTGGGGAAGCCAAAGTTGCGGAGCACCAAGTGGCTCACCTTATTCTCCCTTTGAGCCACCGCCAATAGATGAGCCTCAAATCACTCGAGTTGGTCTTGAAGGCAACCGCCCAAACCTACGTCCTCCAAGCGGGGCACCAGTCCGGGTGGTGCGAGGCACACAGAGCGGTTCCCTTGCGGGCGGTTGGACCTGAGCAATGGCACGACGTTGTAGGTATCGGGTGGGAGTACATCAGCGGCAGCCTGGTGGAGACCAAGAAGACGACGAGCGGCGAGCATGCCGGCCACGGAGGCGAGCTCGACGCACTGAAGCAGTCATCTCCACCCAAACTGTTATGAAGTGAAGTGCACGGTCAATCCAGAGAAATGCATGGTATGGGTGAAAACCACTCCAAATCAAGTCTGAAACCACCTTAGGGGAGAATTGATCCGGTTTTACAGATTTGAGGGGCTGATTGATCCAGTATTAGAGTTGAGGGGGAAATTGGTCCATTGCAGAGGATTTCGGGGGGAAAATGATACTTTCCTCTAGAAGGATTGAGATGGCCCAGTGGATAGAGCATCCTGCTTCGGTCCTGGAGATCCAGGTTTGAAAAAAATATTGAAGATTTCTCAAAATTAAAAGAGTTACTACATGTACCCAAGGAGACACTTAATGAGAAATATCTCGGCATGCCATCGGATGTGGGCTCGTCACGGAATGGGGCCTTTAAATATCTCAAGGACCGTTTGTGGAACAAGATCCAAGGGTGGATAGAGAAAACCATGTCCACGGCAGGTAAAGAAGTGTTGGTCAAGTCTGTTGCGCAGGTTATCCCAGTTTTTTCAATGTCTTGCTTCAAATTGCCGCGGGGGCTATGTGAACACTTGAACATGCTAGTCCGCAAGTTTTGGTGGGGGAGTAGAGATGGCAAGCGAAAGCCAAACTGGGTATCCTGGAAGGATATGACGCAACCCAAAGATATGGGAGGATTAGGGTTTAAGGACTTCAAGCTTTTTAACCTAGCCTTGCTTGCTAGGCAGGCATGGCGGATTCTGCAAAATCCAGACGCTCTGAGCTCCCAAATCTTGAAAGGAGTTTACTTCCCAAATACAACAATACTAGAAGCCAACATCGGCAGCCACCCGAGCCAAATCTGGAGGGCAATAGTCGAAGGAAGAGATATATTGAAACAAGGTCTAATTAGAAGGATTGGCAATGGTGCAAGCACTAATATTTGGAATGATAATTGGATCCAAGGAGATGAATTCCTGAGACCTTATGGAAGCAGAGTTGCAAACCCCCCAGAAAATGTTTCTGAATTAATAGACGCTACGGTGGCGTGCTGGAATATTAACGGATCAAAGAAGTTCTTTTGCCCATAGATATACCTCATGTTCTTAGCATCCCGCTATGCACTATGAATCTTCCAGACTGCTGGTGCTGGAATTTTGAAAAGAATGGCGCCTTCTCAGTACGTTCCGCGTATAAGATGTTAATAGCAACAAAGCAAAGAAGAGAAGCATGGCTCGAAGGGACAGCAGGAGCTTCAAATATGCAGCAAGAAAAGAGTTTGTGGAAGTCCATATGGCATGTCAGCATCCCGGGGAAAATAAGGATGTTCCTATGGCGACTTGCGAGGCACTCATTACCCACGGAGGATGTCAGGGAACATCAAAACATGGCGACTTCAAGTTCGTGCGGATTGTGTGGTGCACATGATTCTTGGAGGCACTCTCTTCTGGACTGCTCTATGTCCAGCTGCATCTGGGCACTGGCGGATGAGGAGTTAGCGGACCAGTTGATGGAATCAAGCGAGCTGAGCGCTAAACAGTGGCTGTTTTCATTAATACGATCATTATCGCATGAGGCTTTTGTGAAACTGGCGGTAACACTGTGGGCAACATGGATAGCGCGGAGAAAGGCAATTCATGAAGGCATTTTCTAGAGCCCCCACGCGACCCACGCATTCATTAATCGCTATCTAGTTGAGCTGGAGATAGTCAAAGAGCAATAACATGCAACACCGAGAGCAGCAGCACCCAGGACAGCAGCAACAGGCAGTGTAAGGCCAATGGCACCGCTGACAGGATTCGTCAAAATCCATGTCGACGCAGGGGTATCTAAACGCTATGGAAGAGGGGCGGCGGTGGCTGTCTGTCGTGATGAACGGGGAAATTACCTGGGAAGCTCAGCATTGGTGATTGAAGGGATGCAGGACATAGCGATTCTTGAATGCATGGCATGTAGAGAAGCCTTATCACTTGCAGAGCAATCATGTCTTCTCAAAATAACATGGCCAAAGAAAGTTATCCCTACAAAATCATATAGTCTGGCTATGCTCCATCTTCCCCACACAAAGTATTTAAATCATGCACAACCCCGATGACAAGCCAAGCAATTGTTTCATACTTTAACATTTTCAAAACTTTTTCAATCTTCACGCAATACATGAGTGTGAGCCATGGATATAGCACTATATGTGGAATAGAATGGTGGTTGTGGAGAAGACAAAAGGAGGGAAGATAGTCTCACATCAACTAGGCGTATCAACGGGCTATGGAGATGCCCATCAATAGATATCAATGTGAGTGAGTAGGGATTGCCATGCGACGGATGCACTAGAGCTATAAGTATATGAAAGCTCAACAAAAGAAACTAAGTGGGTGTGCATCCAACTCGCTTGCTCATGAAGACCTAGGGCATTTTGAGGAAGCCCATCATTGAAATATACAAGCCAAGTTCTATAATGAAAAATTCCCACTAGTAAATTAAAATGACAAAATGAGAGACTCTCTATCATGAAGATCCTGGTGCTACTTTGAAGCACAAGTGTGGGTCCCACGTGATGAAAAAATAATAGTGGCTATGGTAAAAAAAATTCAACATATTTTAGTTCCATACATTTATATCAAACTTGTTTTCTAGATTTTTTTCCAGATTTACAACAATAAATGAAGAAGAAATTCATGTGAGAGCCGGTCGTCGGGTTTTACTGAGAGTAGGGAGCATGATCCACGTGACACGAGGTATCCACCGTCGAATCTAGTAGGAAAGTTGGGATCTGATGGAGAGGGATGATCAATCCGTGGGAGGTCAAGAGTGACCAATAAAGTGAGGCCACTTGGCATCGTTGGATGGATAACTAGCGCCAAACCCAACCCACCTCGCCGCTTCCATCTTTTGGCACCGAGATATTGGACCGCACCCGCGCTTTCATGAATATTTGGTTCAATCAAGCGAAAGTGTGGGAATTCTCCCACCCTCTCTGAAAGATTTGGTTCAAAAGATGAATGTGAAAAAGTATCCAACACAACCAACCAACCAACCAAAAACAATCTCTTTGGCCCAAATGGAAACCCAATCCGCCGCTTCCTTCTCTTCTGTCTTCCTCCTCGCCTCATCTCCCCTCGATTCAATCCGCCGCCGCCGCCGCCGACCTCCTCTCCCCACCCCACTAGCGACCTCCCGCCTCCGCCACCGCCCTGCACCGCGCCGCTGGCGCCCCCAACCTTCTCCTCTCCCCCCCTCTCTTCTTTCTCGGAGGGAAGCCCTAGATCCACAGGCCGCGGCAACCACCGCTACCGCGTCCTCCTCCTTCCACCCCTCCTAGCCACCCACCGCGTCCAACCTCCACGGCTCTCCGTCTCTCGCTCCCCGCGCCCGAAACCCTAGCCTGCGGCCATGGCGACCGAGCTCGGGATCCCTCTCCTTCAAGACCTCGACAAGGGACGAGTATGCATCTTCTCTCTCTCTCTCTCTCTCTCTCTCTCTCTCTCTCTCTCTCTCTCTCTGATGTCTCATCTTCTCTAAGAAGGCACGCAGCAGACTATAGTGCACAGGTGCGGCGGCGCAAGGCCGCGACCCCCGAGGACGCGGATGTGCAGGAGCACACGCGGGTGCAGCAAGGCGCACACGAGGGAGCAGCAAGGAGAAGCGGTGACCACGCCAAACAACACCGCGTTCATGGTAATCTTCTCGCTCCACTTCCTGTACCCTGTTCACGGCTTCCTGCAAACCATATATTTCCTGTGGTAACCAACTGGTGCAGAGATTTATAGAGATGGCTAATCTCGTTGGTTAGTTGGTGGCAGTAAAAAAACCGGACCTTTCCTCATCGTTTAGACAATCGACATGACCTGTAGATATATATGCGTGCTATTTCGTAATTTTGTTTCATTTGCCAAATAAGTCAGGTGCAAGTCAGCGAGGCTGCAAGGCTGTGGCCCGCGAGACCGAGCGCGCCGATGTGCAAGAGTACTGCAGCGCGCATGATCTGGAGCACGACGGCACGGAGAGGTGCAACAAGGTGAGGGGGCAACCATGCCAAACAACAGCCAGCGTTCAGGTAATGTTCTCGTCCTTTCTGTATGTGGATGTGCACCATGTGCGGGTCTTCCTGTATGTGGATGTGCACCATGTGCTGGTCTTCCTGTTGGTGGATGAGCAGTATGTATTTCCTAGCTAGAGTTGTAGTGGTAACCAACTGGATCATCGACTTATAAAGATAGGTAATTTCATTGGTGGCAGTTAAAAAATGGACCTTTCAACATCGTTTGGACAAATGACATGACCTGTAGATATATGCATGTTAATCAGTATTTTTGTTTCATTTATCAAATAAGTCAGATTTCATTTTCAAGCTTATTCAAGAGGACAGTGAATGACTAAGATTCATTTGGACAGCAGGTCTATCTTATTCCCCCAAAGAAGAAGATAGTAGAAAACTCAAGTTAGATTGGCAGTGAGCTCTAGATGGGTCCGTATGCTCATCTCTCTGGTCGTGTACAAGACACCGCAGATGGGGATTGCTCTTGTAGTCCATTCCCACCTGGCCACTGTGAGATACCTTTCTCCTCTCTTAGCTGCACTATCCGCTTGCGCTTGGTTTGATTCCATTCGATTTGCTCATCTCCCCTTTCCCTGATGTTGTGCGGTTTTCTTCCTCATGCAGGTCAGGTAGGAGGAGACAGACTGACGTGTGGTGCGTGCGCCGCACCAGCGAGTCCATCTCCTACTTCAACTGTGATGGTGAGTCTCTCTTGTGGTCCTCCCTCTCTTTTCTCTCCATCCGAGAGCAAAAATGCATTTGAGTTTTCAGTCTGCTCTGTTGTGTGTGTGTGATTAAGAGAGACGGAGGGAGACGCAGAGCTACGAAATGTTCCCTGCTGTTTGTAACTTCTAAGGATGTTAGCCTTTCTTCGTCTTCTGTGGATGTCATGAATCAACAAAGTTTTACTTCTATATCTAGAGATTCATGGTTGTGCTAGTAGTAAGTAGTTCAGTCTGTGTGATATAATGTTAAGGAGTAGGCCTTTTGTAGATGAACTCCGTTTTTTTGCGCGCTGTGGCTGGATGTAAACATATGGCATTGTGAATATGTACTGTACGTGCCTATTTCAGAGGGCGAAGCCGGTCATCATTGACCTTGGCAAATCCGTGCTGCAGTTTTTTTGTGTGTGTGTGTATGAAGAGAGAGAGAGAGAGAGAGAGAGAGAGAGAGAGAGGTCTGCTATGTATGTGCTTTAATTTACGCCATCGAGTTGAATCGTGTAATTTCTGATGCTTTATATGAACAACCGTTGTTTGTCTTCTATCTTTACCTGATAGTGTTCATTGTGACGGAATAGAATGCATTGACTAGCATATAAAGTATATAAAGGAATTCATTTACCTGATAGTGTTCGTAATGTGCCTGGAAATTTTATCCTTTGAAGAAGCAAGTTGCATCCTACCTTGTGCTCATGCCCAACTGTTTATTACATGGAAGAGAAAGATAAGATGCCTACCTGATAGTCTTCCTAGAGTAAAATTGCCATTTCCTGCTTGTGGCATTGTTAGCAAGTTCTGCAAGCCTCAGATGATAAGACGACTTTCATCAGTGCTTGTGACCACATAGGTGGATTTAGTTCAACCTCCAAGTTATAGTTTCTTCAGGAAAACATTCTTTGTTGGTTTTCTTGTGTAGGATAGTTCTTGCTTACTCATTGTGATCTCAAGGGGTTCCATAGTTCAATCTGGAATCAGCCCTGAATATGTCAATGCAACATGCTTTAGCTTTAGTTAAGCCCTTTTAGTGTTGAATATATTGGTGGGAGTTTTCATATCTTTATTACAATTTCGTAGAAGCAAAATAGTTCTCGACTAGAGCAATTTCCAGCACTTTGGCCACACCTAAATATATATACCACGGAAGAAGAAAATGGTGGAATTCAAAGGACAGCATGTCTACCTGATACAATCTTCCTAAAGTGATACTTTCATTTCCTGCTTGTGGTGTCATTACGAAGTTCTGCAAGTCTGAGATGAGAAAACATACATGATGAAGTTGTTATGATGTTCCTTCCAAAGATGTTTGTATAGTTTAGTAACTCTCGTTTACATCTAGGAGTAGCACTTTCAGTTTTTATCCTTACGGTCCACTGCTTGGAGTATGTCTACTTGTTTGGTTCACTTTAAGTCTAGAATAAAAGCTTTACGGAAAAAAGGCTGAAAGTATGACACTGGGACCAACCAACTAGTATGTTATGGACTCTTAAAAATGTTATATCTAACATATCAGTAACTTAACTGCTGCATTCTAAAAATTCTTCACTTTCAGCCATAAAGTTTTGGATTGATTACTATTTACTGGATCACTTTGTCACTGCAAGAATGATGAACTAGGATGATGTAAACTGTAACATGCTTTCCTTGGATTCAACTGGCGATAAGCATCAAACTTGAATGCCTTTTTTGTATCTTTATTAAAAATTTGTTGAAGAAAAATACTTCTCGATTAGAGCAATTTCCAACACTTTGGCCAAACCTAACTTTATATGCCACGTCAGAAGAGAATGGTGGCATTCAAGGACAACATGTCTACCTGATACAATATTCCTAAAGTAAAGCTTTGATTTCCTTCTTGTGGTATCATTCCTGCTGCTTATTATTTACTGGATCACTTTGTCACTTTCTCAATTGTTGAATTACATCATGGGCCAAGAAGGGCCTTGTTTAGGTGTTTGTAATATCCATTTTGTTTGTGCTGGTGTTCCTGTTGTTGGTGGATGTGCAATATATATTTCCTAGCTAGAGTTGCAATGGTAACCCACTGGACCATAGATTTCTAGAGATAGGTAATTTCGTTGGTGGCAGTTAAAAGATGGACCTTTCCTCATTGTTTGGACAAATGGCATGACCTGTACGATATATGCATATTAAACAGTAATTTTGTTTCATTTACCAAATAAGTCAGATTCATTCTTGAATCTTATTCAAGAGGACAGTGAATGATTAAGATTCATTTGCGCAGTAGGTCTATCTTTTTCCCCCAAAAAAGAAAGATATTATAAAAATCAAGTTAGATTGGCAGTGAGCTCTAGATGGGGCTGTGCGCTCTTCCATCCGGTGCCGTACAAGACACCGCAGATGGGGATTGTTGTTGTAGTCCATTCCCACCTGGCCACTGAGAGGTACCTGTCTCTCTCTGAGTTGCACTGTCCGCTTGCGCTTGGTTTGATTCCATTCGATTTGCTCATCTCCCCTTTCCCTGATGTTGTGCGGTTTTCTTCCTCATGCAGGTCAGGTAGGATGAGACAGACTGACGTGTGGTGCACGCCCCGCACCAGCGAGTCCATCTCGTACTTCAACTGCAATGGTGAGTCTCACTTGCTGTCTTCCCTCTCTTTTCTCCTCTTTTAGCAAAAATGAATTTTAGGGTTGTGTTTGTGTGTGTGTGTGAGAGAGAGAGAGAGAGAGTTGCCTTGTGATTTGATTCCAGTTAAATCTGCTATGTATGTGCTTTAATTTACGTCGACGAACTTCTGAGGCTGGAGATGAACAACCTTTGATTTTCAACTGTCTTTACCAACCCTGCCTAACATATGTGCTTTCACTGCTTATTTGTGGATCTGAAAGTTTTCCTTTGATTAAATGGCGTTAGTTGTAACGGAATAAAATGTTATTCAGCTTTAAGTACATAATAAAGGAATAAATTTACCTGATAGTGTTTGTAATGTGCATGAAAAGTTTATCCTCTGAAGAAGCAAGTTGCATCCTGCCCTGTCCACATGCCCAATTGTTTATTGTATGGAAGAAAATGATAAGATGCCTACCCGGTAGTGTTCATAGAGTAAAATTTTCATTGCCTGCTTGTGGTACTGTAAGCAAGTGCTGGAAGTCTCAAATGATAAGACAACTTCGTTAGTGTTTGTTACAACACAAGTGGATTTGCTTAATCTTCCATTTATGGTTTCTTGAAGTGAACATTCCTTGTCTGTATTCTTGTGCATGAAAATTCTTTGCTTATTCATTTTGAACTCAAGGGTTTCTCAGTTTAGTCTGGAATTCAACCCTGGATATGCCAGTGCAATACGCCTTAGCGTTAATCGAGGGCCTTCTTGTATTGAATATATCGGTGGAAGTTTTGTATTTTTATTGATTTCTGTAGAAGCAAAATACTTATTGATTAAAGAAATTTCCAGCTCTTTGGCCACTCCCACGTCCCAACTTTGTGCTTGGAGTATGTCTACTTGTTTAAATGGTTTGCTTTAAGTCTTGAATAAAAGCTTTAGGAAAAAAAGGCTGAAAGTGGGACACTGGAACCAACCAGCTAGTCTATTACGGATTCTTCAAAATGTTATACTGTGTGTCTATATAGTGTGCTAACTAATAATTCTTCACTTTTAGCCAATAGCGTATTGAATTGATTACTATTTATTGGATCACCTTTTCACTTTCTCAACTCCTGAAATTGTCACTGCAAGAATGATGAACTATGATGATGTATACTGTAACATGCTTTCCCTAGATTCACCTGACGATAAGCATCAAACTTGAATGCCCTTTGTGTGATATACATTATACATTTGTACGCAATCCTAGAGTTAGAATCTGAAACATATAACACCTAGTTTTTTATGTACTAAGGACAACAATTTCTGCAGTTTTCTGAAACATAGCATGTGTTGCCTAAATTTGATTTCCTATGTCCTGGCTTACGCAGATCAGCTTAACTAGCCTACATGGTTATCCACGAGAGGCGCGTAGCAGCCATACGGAGGCGGAGATGGCGAACGCTAGTCGCACCGGGTCGCCGACCGCGCCCCTGCTGCTCTTCCCCGATATGCGGCTCGGCTCTCCCTTCGCCTCTGGTGGACAGAACCAACTCCAGCGTAGGTAAGCTCATTTTCGTTCCTCTCTACCCTGCTCCCTCTAATGCCCTCCTATGTTAAGCAAGAATGAGTCGTTCTTGCTCATCTTCAGAACCTTACAGGGGTCTGTGCCGAATGCTTCTTCCAGAACAATGAAACCCATGTCCACACCTAACTTTATATGCCACGGAAGAAGATAATGATGGCATTCAAAGGACAACATGTCTACCTAATACAATATTCTTAAAGTTAAAATTTCATTTCCTGCTTGTGGCATCGTTAGGAAGTTCTACAAGTCTCAAATGAGAAAACATCCATGCTGAATTTGTTTTGATGTTCCTTTCAAAGATGTTTGCCTGGTTTAATAACCCTCATTTATGTCTAGTTGGAGTAGCACTTTCAGTTTTTCTCCTTGGGGTTCAAGTGCTTGGAGTATGTTGACTTGTTTAAATGGTTTGCTGCAAGTCTTGAATAAAAGCTTTAGGAAGAAAAGGCTGAAAGCGGGACACTGGGGCCAACACAACTAGTCTTCCATGAACTCCTAAAAATCTTATCCTGTGTGTCCACTTTGTACTAGCATATAAGTGACTTAACTGCTGCATACTAAAAATTCTTCACTTTCAGGCATTCGGTTTTGAATTAATTACTACTTACTGGATCACTTTATCACTTTCTCAACTGCTGAAATTGTCACTGCAAGAATAATGAACTATGATGATGTAAACTGTAACATGATTTCCTTGGATTCAACTGACAATAAGCATCAAACTTGAGTGCCCTTTTTATGATACATTATACATTTGTATGCAATCCTTGAGTTAGAATCTGAAACATATACCACCTTTTTTGTTGTGTGCTAAGGATAACCATTTGTGCAGTTTTTTATGAAACACTGCATGTGTTCTTGGCTAACTCTCATTTTCTATGTCCTGGCTTACATAGATCAACTTAATTAGCCAACTTGGTTTCTCGCACCAACTAGGGCACCTGCAATCACCAAGGTCCTAAAGCCATATGTTCTGAAGATGCACTTCTAAAGCAACTTTGCGGCCATGCCAAACACCAGTTTTGTCATTATGTCGGCCACGGGGCTATGCGCTCTTTCGTCTGGTGTCGTACAAGACACCGCAGATGGGGACTGCTGTCTTCGTCCATTCCCACCTGGCCTCTGAGGTAGGTACCTTTCTCTCTCTCCGAGCTGCACTACCCCCTTGCCCAGTTGTATCTTTCATTGAGCCCATGATAGTGGAACACGAAATGTTGCTGGTCTTTTTTACCGATATATACACTTTCCTCGACAGTTGCTCCCATAGATTTAGCAATCTGGTAGAACTGAACTTCCATTTATGTGATCTATTAGATGGTTCAGTTATGTGATGATGAACTAGGCTTTACTCTGGTGGTCTCAACTTGGTTAAGTTGGTCCGATTCGTGATGTCTAGGATCGGCTGTAGAGGATGACCGGCTATGAAAATTCGACATTAAAGTAATAAAGAGAAGAAAATGAACTGCCATAGTAAACTAACGTAGTATACTATGAATATTTGATGTTATTATACATTCCAGTAGGATTCTGTCTTTATGTGCTTATTTGAACTATAATTAGAGTTATCAAATATTTCTACACACCATAAAAAGAACCTTAGCCTCTTGGGGCTTGAATTAGATGTAGAGGTCCAGGTCTAGCTAAGCCTTTTGGGACTGACAAGGCAGGTTGCTTTTGAGGCTTGCTCATTTTTATTTTTCTCAGTTTAGGACCAGAGGTTATTTTTCAGTAGAATACCATGAATGCCGGTTTCTATTGATTTAATGTGAATTGGCCAAGTACTATTTTTTCCACTTGTTATGATCAGGTTTTACAAAATTTGGAGTTTATACAATTCATTAGGTTGTCTGTACTAAATTACCACCCTGAAGATTTGTTTTTTGTGTTGTCCTTGTGTAGGATTTGGTACAACATGATCACCTATGCAGAGGAGAAGAGGTTCATTATGCCAGGCAAGGTGCGCGGTGGTAGGCTCAGTCTTCGGCCTCGTCATCTTCCATTGGCCCCGCTGTAGAGCCACATAGGCGGCGATGTTGGGCATCGGCTAGAAGACAACCATGGTGAGCTCCCCCAGCACCTCTCCTTTCTCTGCTCCTCGACTCCCGCTGCTCTGACCTTGTGGTCATCGAGCCACGGCTTTCGTTGCTCTTGGTTCACGGCCATCATGATGCCATGTCAAATGGATAAGTTGCGATGATATTGACCTGTTGTTTAGTGCATTGTTCTCTGTGTGTGTGTGTGTGTGTGTGATAAACTTTTCTTCTTTATTGCCTGCTTTATTGGTGAACATCACCTTTGATGAGCATGGGCGTGTGGATGGAGACTAAAACAAGATGGCGAGCAGCAACACGCCTGACTTCATCAACCTGTGTTCTTCCTAGTCTTTGATCCGATGGCTTATGCGACCACCTCACCATGTCCAAATATAAGTCATTGTTGCATGGAAGGTGAGCTATGGCTGCTTCTATGCTTTAGACTTGTTCCAGGGATCAGAAGTTTGAATCTGTGACTTTGCTTGTGCATGTTTTGTTATTGTTGGATTAAGCATGACTTTCTGCTGTTATATCATTGGTCTCTAGGGCTTGTGTATCTTGATCATTACTCACAGTTTACAAGGAGTAAATATCTGTTCTGTTTAGGGTACGCATGATGCCTTTACTTCTGTTTAAGGTCAAATTGTTGTTAGAGTGAGATTTTAATTAGATGAGCCACTCCTCTAGACTGTTTACACGAATTTGATGGTTATGAACCAAAAAGATGGTTCTCAATGATTTGATTGCTCACTTGGCTGTTACATGTATTTCTAGAATGAAGACCATGATACCACACTTGGTTTGAGCTCTTGATCTTTAGAGTTTGATGATGAATTCTGGTACTGGAACTTGTTGTTTTGTCTAGACGATATTTGATTTATAGGGGTTGTTTGGATCACACCCCCGATCCGCTTGGCCAAATATTTGGCGTTGACCGCTGTAAGGGCATATTTTATCCCTTGGGTGTTTCGGTGATTGATGACAATGCATTTGCGGACTAATCGTGTGCCTTGAGTTTTTCAGATACTTCATCTCTAGGCATGAGACGATTCGGTGCCCCTCGAAGACTATTGAAATCGGCGTTGTTCTACGTTTCTCTTTGGTGGATTTGAGTCGTAGGAGAGCTGTACTATTAAGAGGGGGTCCGCGTTGGAAAGGTTTGGGTGGAATCAACACGTACACTTGTTCCTCCTTTCCCTGCATTTTGGAGCTTCCCTTTGTTATCTTGGTTGTGCGGAAATCTGACGACTACTGCTGTACTTGCGGTAGTACCGCAAGTACACGCGGTAGTACCGCTGTGTGTCACGGTAGTACCGCTCATCTGGAGCGGTAGTACCGCAGCTCCCAGGCCTTGTGCCGCTCCGGTGCGGTAGTAGGGGCGGATGTAATTTTTTACATCCGCGCCCTCCATCGTAGTACCGCTCGTCCAGCGCGCTAGTACCGTGGCCCTCCTACCTAGTACCGCAGTGTCGCGGTAGTAGGCGCGGATGTAATTTTTTACATCCGCGCTCGCACGGTAGTACTGCGCCTCGCGAGCGGTAGTACCGTGTCGGATTTTTGTACCACCTCAGTTTCAGCGGAAGTAGGCACAGATGTAATTTATTTCATCTGCGCCCTTCCCAGGCCGTGACTTTCCTGCCTAGCGGTAGTACCGCAAGTGGGTGCGGTAGTACCGCGCAAGCGGTAGTACTGCCCCCTTGTCAGGCTAGTTCCGGCCTGTGCTGTTGTCGCGGTAGTACTATGGTCAGCCATGGTAGTACCGCACAGCTTCGTGGTAGTACCACGCCCCTGGAGCGGTAGTACCGTGTGTCGCGGGCTGAACATGTGGATAACGGTTGGATTCTTTCCACGACTATATAAGGGGTGTCTTCTACCTCTAGTTGACTACCTCTTCCACCTCTAAGCTCCATTGTTGCTCTAAGCTCCATTTTCACTCGATCTCTCTCCCTAGCCAATCAAACTTGTTGATTTGCTCGGGATTGGGTGACAAGTGCCCGATCTACACTTCCACCACAGGATATTTGATTCCCCCCACTTATCCCTAGCGGATCTTGTTACTCTTGGGTGTTGAGCACCCTAGACGGTTGAGGTCACCTCGAAGCCATACTCCATTGTGGTGAAGCTTCGCGGTATTGTTGGTTGCCTCCAAGTGTTGTGGAGATTGCCCCAATCTTGTTTGTAAAGGTCCAGTTGCCCCCTTCAAGGGCTCCAATAGTGGAATCACGGCATCTCACATTGTGTGAGGGCATGAGGAGATTACGGTGGCCCTAGTGGCTTCTTGGGGAGCATTGTGCCTCCACACCGCTCTAACGAAGACGTACTTCCCCTTAAAAGGAAGGAACTTCGGTAACACATCCTCGTCTCCACCGGCTCCACTCTTGGTTATCTTGTCCCTTTACTTTTGCAAACTTACTTGTGCTATATCCATTGCTTGCTTGTGTGCTTATTGTCTTTGCATCATATAGGTTGTCCACGTAGTTGCACATCTAAACAACCTATTTCATTGCAAGGTTTAAATTGTTAAAGAAAAGTCTAAAAAGTGTTAGTTGCCTATTCACCCCTCCCTCTAGTCAACCATATCGATCCTTTCAATTGGTATCAGAGCCTCGTCTCTTTATTAAGGACTTTGTCGTCCGAAGAGTATGGTTGACATCAACGACGGTGCGGAGGAGCACTCCGGTGTGAATCCCGTCTCGTCTTCGGCCGAAGGGGGAACCTCGGTCTCTCGTGAGGAATTTAATGTGGCTTTAGACACATTGAAAACCTCCATGACGGCCGAGGTTAAAAGCATGTTTTCTGAATTCCTAGAGGGACTCAAACTATCTACCTCGCCAATGAAAGTGGGTGATCCCATTAATAAGGTGATGGATGCTAACCCCGACAAGGGGG
Source organism: Triticum aestivum (assembly GCF_018294505.1). Lineage (NCBI taxonomy): Eukaryota > Viridiplantae > Streptophyta > Magnoliopsida > Poales > Poaceae > Triticum > Triticum aestivum. The sequence goes on along the minus strand of NC_057804.1, from coordinate 28,815,996 downwards.
AAGCTAATAGTGAAAAGAGTCTGTCTACTAGTGGTAGAAATGGCACCGGCATCTTTGCCAATGTGGAACCCCCGGTGTATAGAGGACCGATCCCCTCTACTCATTTGAATCATGCCGGTCCTCCTCCTAAATATGTGAAAAATGAAGATTTTGATGCTTCTCTCTATCGCTTCAAGCGTCACTTAAAACATGTGAACACTAACCTTTGGAGAATTATTGAAGAAGGTTTCTATCCTCATGATCCAAGCAACTTCACTCCTTGAGAAGAAGTGGACAATCAATTCAATGAAAGTGTTCTCTTCATCATCCAAGATGCAATCCTTCCCGAAGATCTCCCTCATCTTCGACCTCATGCCATGGCTAAAGAAGCATGGAAATGTGTCGAGCGTCTCTATCGAGGAAGTGCTAGCATTCAACGCTCCTACTATGAAGTGGTGCAAGATGAGGCCGATGAGTTTGCTATGAAAGAGGATGAAGAACCTCGTGAGCTCTTTCGAAGAGTGACCAAACTCGCGGTCGCACTCCGAGATCATGGAAGCAAGGACACGGAAGACAACTGGATCAAGCGCAAGTACCTCAAGGCCATGATGCCCTACAACAAGTCCATGTCCTCCGTCATTCGCCAAAGACCGGACTTCCACTCCATGACCTCTAGTGAAGTGTTGGATGAGTTTGTTGCAATGAGCATCTTGGACAAGACCGCCGACAATGCGGTGCTCCGTTCCCAAAGGGCAAAGAAGCCCAATCTTGCCTTGAAGGCCAAGGTTAGTGTGGAAGAAGAAGAAGAAGAGGAAGATGAGGAGAGCAACCCCGAGGACACGAAGTATGATTATCATGAGCACATGGCTCTTGCCTCAAGACAGTTTTGGAGTAAGAAGACTACAAGACCCAACTTCAACAAGAACAACTCAAGTGGCCTCAAGGGGAAGCAACGAGTTAGAACTTGTTTCAACTGTGGCAATGTTAGCCATTTCGTTGCGGATTGTCCATACGAGAAGCGGGAAGACAATGGTGGCAAGTTCATTCGAAAAGACAAAGCCAAGTCCTTCCCCAACAAGAACAACTTCACCAGGAAGACTCCTCGTGGGTTGGTGGTTCAAGAAGAATACCGTGAGGATGACGATGATGATGAAGATGGTGAAACAATGGCCATGGCATCCGTTGCCATTGTCACAACTCCTCGGGTGTCTCTCTTTGATGCACCTAACGAGAACATCACCGCCAAGTGCCTCATGGCTAAGGCCACCAACAAGGTGTTTGCTTCCGGTGGGGGATCATGGTTGCTCGATAGTGGAGCAACAAATCATATGACCGGGAGCAAGGACTTGGTGGTGGACGTGCACAAGATCTCATCTATGCCCACCAATGTCGAATGGGGTGATGCCTCACATTCTAAGGTATTGGGTCTTGGCAAGGTTGTCATTTCTCATGATCTAACGATCGAGAAAGTCATGTTTGTTGAGTCCCTTGTGTTCAATTTACTTTCCGTTCGTCAACTCGCACTCATGGGTTTTGCCACCTTCTTTGATATTGATACCGAGGCCCTCTTGTGGAGCAAGACTCTTAAAGTAGCCTTTGTTGGGCATGTCGAGAACGGTCTCTATGTGGTTAACTTCTCGGAGCAACCCACTAAGACCGCGACATGCCTAATGGCTAAAGTTGATGTGGGATGGCTTTGGCATCACCGTTTAGCCCACGTCAATATGAGATCTTTGCAAAGTCTTCTCAAGGGGGACCATGTTCATGGACTAACGAATGTTAGTTTTGCCAAAGATCGTGTTTGTAGTGCTTGTATCGAAGGAAAGCTTCATGAGACGGCTCACCCTCCCACGACTATCATCTACTCGAAGATACCCTTGGAGCTCCTCCACATGGACCTCTTTGGGCCCCCATCCTTTGATAGTCTTGGGGGTAGAAAGTATTGCTTGGTGATTGTGGATGATTATTCAAGATACACTTGGGTATACTTCTTCAAGAGGAAGAGTGAGACTCAACAAACCGTCATCGACTTTGCAAATGAAGCTCAACGTCAACACAATGCAAAGATCTTGACAATAAGAAGTGACAACGGCACCGAGTTCAAGAACTACACCTTGGATGAGTTTCTTAGTGATGAAGGGATCAAGCATCAATATTCTACACCATATACCCCTCAACAAAATGGTGTTGCGGAGAGGAAGAACCGGACGTTGATGGATGCGGCAAGGACCATGATGGCGGAGTTCAAGTCTCCATACAACTTCTGGGCCGAAGCCATCAACACAGCTTGTCATGCATCCAATCGGCTCTATCTTCGCAAAGGCTTGAACAAGACTCCGTATGAGATACTCACCGGGAACAAGCCCAATCTCAAGTACTTCCGGGTGTTTGGGTGTAAGTGTTTCATTCTCAAGAAAGGTGTTCGCTTGTCTAAATTCGAAGCTAGAGCTCATGAGGGCATATTTGTTGGTTATGCTACAAACTCTCATGCTTACCGTGTTCTCAACAAGTCCAACGGACTCATTGAGGAGACGTGTAACGTAGAGTTTGATGAAAATAACGGCTCCCAAGTGGAGCAAAGTGGTACTTGTGATGTAGGTGATGAAATTCCTCCCCAAGCCATAAGAAGAATGGGTATTGGTTATATCCTACCCATTGAGGAACCCCTTGTGGCCGAAGGAGAAGGACAATGCTCCACTCAAGTGGAGCCATCACCTCCCCAAGACCCACACGCTTCCGAAGAACAAAGTGAAGGCCCTCACCCTCATGAACAAGACCAAGGGCAAGATCAACCTCAAGATGGTGGTGAACCTCTAAATGATGCCCAAGGTCAAGTTCTCCCCCTCGAGCAAGTTCAAGATCATGAGCAAGCTCAAGACGGCGCTCAAGATGATCAAGTTAACCTTCCTCCTTCCACACCCGAGGAGGAATTAGAGCGTCGTGCCGCGAAGATAGCTTCCAAACTCACCACACAAGGCCATCTCATGGAAAACGTGGTTGGAAGCCTAAGAAAGGGGGTAATAACTCGTAGACAATTAGCTAACTATTGTGAACATCATGTGTTTGTCTCTTGTGTTGAACCCCAAAAGGTCTATGAGGCGCTCGAAGACTCGGATTGGCTCAATGCCATGCATGAAGAACTCAACAACTTCGAATACAACAAGGTGTGGAGATTGGTGCCAAGACCTTCGGGGAACCACAACGTCATTGGAACAAAGTGGATCTTCAAGAACAAGCAAGATGCTCATGGGAACATCATTCACAACAAGGCAAGATTGGTAGCGCAAGGCTACTCCCAAGTCGAGGGTATCGACTACGGTGAAACCTTTGCTCCTGTTGCTCGTCTTGAATCCATTCGTTTGTTGATTACTTATGCTTCCCATCACAACTTTAAGTTGCAACAAATGGATGTGAAAAGTGTTTTTCTTAATGCTCCCATTAATGAGTTGGTTTATGTCAAGCAACCCCCCGGGTTCGAGGACCCCTACTTTCCGGATCATGTGTATCAACTCGATAAGGCACTCTATGGCCTTAAACAAGCCCCACGTGCGTGGTATGACCACCTTACCGAGTTGTTACAAGATCGTGGATTTGAAGTAGGACAAATCGATCCCACTCTTTTTACTAAGAAGGTCAAAGGGGAGTTGTTTGTATGCCAATTATATGTTGATGATATTATCTTTGGTTCTCCTAACAAAGCTTTCAATGAGGAATTTGCTGCTCTCGTGACCTCCAAGTTCAAGATGTCTTCGATGGGAGAGTTGAAGTTCTTCCTTGGCTTTGACATCAAACAAAGAAGAGAAGGAACCTTCATCAACCAAGCCAAATACACTCAATACATGCTTAAAAGATTCAAGCTAAGTGATGTCAAGCCGGCTTCTACACCAGTGCCTACCAAGTGCCAACTTGACATCGATCCCAATGGTAAAGAGGTGGATCAAAAGGTATATCGCTCCATGATTGGCTCCTTGCTTTACCTTTGTGCATCTAGACCGGATATCATGTTGAGTGTGGGGATGTGTGCACGGTTTCAAGCCGCACCAAAGGAAAGTCACTATGTGGCGGTCAAGAGAATCTTTCGATATTTGGCTCATACCCCAAACTTTGGCTTATGGTACCCAAGAGGAGCAAATTTCAAGCTTGAAGGTTTCACGGACTCCGATTGGGCGGGGGACAAAGTGGATAGGAAGTCCACTTTCGGAGGGTGCCAATTTCTTGGTTGCTCTTTGGTAAGTTGGTCTTCCAAGAAGCAAAGTTGTGTGTCTCTCTCGTCCACCGAAGCGGAGTATGTGGCGGCCGGTAGTTGTTGTGCTCAACTCCTATGGATGAGGCAAACTTTAAAGGAGTACGGTGTCATTTGTGACAAAGTGCCTCTTTGGTGTGATAATGAAAGTGCCATCAAGATTTCTCTCAACCTGGTACAACACTTCAAGACGAAGCACATTGAGATTCGGTATCACTTCATCCGGAATCACATTAGGCGAGGGGAGATCGAGCTCAAGTATGTCAACACTCATGATAACATTGCAAATATTTTCACGAAGCCTTTGGATGAAGCAAGATTTCGCGAGTTAAGGCATGAGCTAAATATCATTGATTTGAGCAATATGACTTGAACCCGTACACCCCCCACCACACTCAACGTGTTGTCTAGTTTAGGTGTAGGCATGGACATAGGGGGAGTGTTGGTCTCTCAATGAACTCTCCCTCCCCCCATTATGCATAAATCGATCACCTCTTTCACATTAGCCATTTTTAATGGTACTTGTGCTTCAAAGACGAGTTTTGGTCATGGGCCCAAGGATAATTCTTTGCGGTGCCATACCATCCAACTCAAACATAGGTGGCTTCGGCCACCGCCCTCTCTCCTTGAGAGGCTTTGTCGCTTGGTGGTTTCTTGTTGTCTTTTTGCCTCTGGTTTGTGCGTGTTCTCGTGGTTTCTTGTGTGTGAAAAGTTTCAGTGCAAAGGCTTTTTCTTCTCGTGTTGAAACTTGCGGTGACTTGAGCTCACGGTACTACCGCGGCCAGCTACGGTACTACCGCAGCCAGCCACGGTACTACCGCTTGCGGGAGCACGGTACTACCATCACCACGCGGCAGTAATTTTTTACTGCCGCCTGGTTGAGCGGTACTACCGCCTCGGCGCGGTACTTCCGCTTGAGCGGTACTACCGCGATGATACGCGGTACTACCGCGCCGGTTCGAGCGCGTGGGGATAAGGACGGGCAGGGGGAGTTTTAACTCCCCATACCCATTCGCTGTCCTCTCTCTCCACGTCGCCTCCTTCTCTCCCTCGCTCAAGAACGGAGCCGGCGCTCGTCGCTGGATCTCCTCCACCGGCTGCCCTCCCGTGATTCCGACCGGTGGGATCGTTCCCCACCACGTGCTCTTGCTATGGACCAAGGTTTTTCCCCAACTCCCTCTCCGTGTTGATTGTGTTTAGTGTTTCTAGGTTTTGGGGGAGGCTTGTGTATTCTTGAGATTCTTAGGCTTAATCTCTGCAAGAGTAGGATGAAGGAGCGTGGTATTGCATAGGATTTATACTTGTATTGTTGTCTTGCGCTAGATCGGATCACCGTAGCACCGCCATTGTTTCGCGGTTCTTTTCAGATTCAAACCGCCGGTTGGATCTGACGCGACGCGGTACTACCGCCCGTCTGGCGCGGTACTACCGCTTGCACGGTACTACCGCCCTTCGGGAGCGGTACTACCGCGCTCTGTGCGGTACTAAAGTTTTACTTCCGCTCCAACCACGGTACTACCGTGACCTCGCACGGTACTACCGCGTTTGGAGCAGTACTAATATTTTAGTACCGCAGGCAGTGGCAGTTCTACCGTGGCTCACATCTATCACATGCCAACTTTCTCGTATGCCTTCTATGTGTTTCTTGTGCTTTTTCGTGGCCTTTGCATTGATGCTTTCGCGTCTTTGGTGTTTTGCGTGTGTGTCTCAGGTGGTGGCTCTCGCCGGTCCAACCCCAGTCGTGACACTAGTTCCAAATGTCTGCGCAACCCAGGTGATGTACCAGAGGGCTCGTCTGCCTCCAAGCGCAATGTCAAGCACTCAGCTAGCAAGCACAAGGAGCCCGCTAAGGGCATGGATGAGATAGCCCAAGCTGATTATGTCCGTCTCAGGCAGCTTCACCCTTATGTGCACCCGAGTTCCACTGTCAGAGGCTGTGAGCTGTTCTGGAACAAGCAACAGACCAACATCTATCTGGATGTCATCAAGAACAAGCAGAATACCTATGTGGAGGTGAAGTGGATTGATATGCATCACATGAGGAAGGACAAGTTCCGTGACTACTTTGGAGAGGCTCTGGACTTGGTGGAGCAGTTTGGCATTGAGCATGTGTTAACCTTCCAACTCGACTATGACCCTGAGCTTATCTGTCAGTTCTTTGCCTCACTCTACTTTCACTCCGATGAGGAACGGAGGATGACCTGGATGACCAATGGCCGTAAGCTGTCTGCTACCGGAAGGAGTTCATGGATCTTCTCCAGGTTCCTGATGATGGGCTCAACTCTCCAGTGGGTGTTCGCCCCCATGCCAATGCTGACTCTGCCAACAAGGACATGCTTGCACCATTCCTGGTTGAGAAGGCGCTCGCCAATGGCAAGACAACTCTGGTACTCAACCCTTTTCTGGATATCATGTATCGCATCTTCTGCAACTCCTTGTTCCCTCGCATCGATGACAAAGACAAGGTTCATGCCTATATGGTGGACATGATGCTCATCTGCGAGGAGGCTCGTTCGTCTCAGTCTCAGCCACTTGATGTCTCACACATCATGTGGTGTGAGCTCCGGTTTGCAGTGTTCAACCGCAAGGTGCCTATCTATGGGCCCTATCTGTTTCTGCTGATTTCGAAGACTTGGGAGAAGATGTTCCCTGATGAGGAGTTTCTTGCTGCAGACTGGGTTCGCCATGAGCCCATCTGTCTGCGTATCAAATCCAACTGGGCCAACACCACTACTCGTGCCGAGGCGACTGCTGCTAGGGCTGCTATTGATGAGGAGGATACTGGCGCCGAGGATGTTGCTGAGGGCCGTGCTGCTAGGCCTTCCCAGAGTACAACTATGCCATCATGGGCCAAGAAGCTGAAGGACAAGATGAAGACTCTTTTCTGCATGCAAGCCAAGGGGCAGTACAGGACTCACGTGGCGTCCAAGGAGAGTCGTCGCCGGGACAACAAGATCTTGCAGCTCTATGGTGAGGCAGTGTCTGGCAGGTCTGAGGAGTACATCACTCCAGAGGCCGAGTGGATGGAGAAGCAGGGCTACAGGTGGACTGAGTCTGAGGAGGATGTCGAGGAGACCATCCCTGCTGCCGAGGAGACCGACAGAGAGGCTTGGGACGAGTTCTCTGCTTGAGCCACCTCTTGTGTGTAGGTGTCCTCTCTGCCTTTTTGGCGTCTCGATGCCAAAGGGGGAGAGAGTGTAGGGATTTGCGAGTGTGTCGTGTGTTTGCTGCTTTCTCGTTTGAACTATTTGCTGCTTTCTCGTTTGAACCTCGATAGCTTTACTTCGTATGGTGTAAGACATATGCACTCTATCTATCCTAGCGAGCTTGTGTTATATTGTGTTATCTTTATGCTTTGATATGCTTATTATCATGCCTTGGTCTCCAAAATATAGGGGGGGTGTTGATCCTAGTCTGTGTGCTATGCAGTCCGAAGCATTCATCTAAAGTGCACACATCTAGGGGGAGCCCGTCTATATTTTAGAGCGGTGGGGTTTGCCCCTGCTCTAAATTATCTTATCTATATGCAAATCCCGTGTTGTCATCAATCCACCAAAAAGGGGGAGATTGTAAGGGCATATTTTATCCCTCAGTTGTTTTGGTGATTGATGACAATGCATTTACGGACTAATCGTGTGCCTTGAGTTTCTCAGATACTTCATCTCTAGGCATGAGACGATTCGGTGCCCCTCGGAGACTATTGAAGTTGGCGTTGTTCTACGTTTCTCTTTGGTGGATTTGAGTCGTAGGAGAGCCGTACTATTAAGAGGGGGTCCGCGTCGGAAAGGTTTGGGTGGAATCAACACGTACACTTGTTCCTCCTTTCCCTGCATTTTGGAGCTTCCCTTTGTTATCTTGGTTGTGCGGAAATCTGATGACTACTGCTGTACTTGCGGTAGTACCGCAAGTACACGCGGTAGTACCGCTGTGTGTCACGGTAGTACCACTCATCTGGAGCGGTAGTACCGCGGCTCCCAGGCCTTGTGCCGCTCCGGTGCGGTAGTAGGGGCGGATGTAATGTTTTACATCCGCACCCTCCATGGTAGTACCGCTCGTCCAGCGCGGTAGTACTGTGGGGGCCCACGGTAGTACCGCTCCCTAGGAGTCGTATTACCGTGGCCCTCCTACCTAGTACCGCAGTGTCGCGGTAGTAGGCGCGGATGTAATTTCTTACATCCGCGCCCGCACGGTAGTACCGCGCCTCGCGAGCGGTAGTACCGCGTCGGATTTTTGTACCACCTCAGTTTCAGCGGAAGTAGGCACGGATGTAATTTATTTCATCCGCGCCCTTCCCAGGCCGTGACTTTCCTGCCTAGCGGTAGTACCGCAAGTGGGTGCGGTAGTACCGCGCAAGTGGTAGTACTGCCCCCTTGTCAGGCTAGTTCCGGCCTGTGCTGCTATCGCGGTAGTACTATGGTCAGCCACGGTAGTACCGCACAGCTTCGCGGTAGTACCGCGCCCCTGGAGCGGTAGTACTATGTGTCGCGGGCTGAACATGTGGATAACGGTTGGATTCTTTCCACGACTATATAAGGGGTGTCTTCTACCTCTAGTTGACTACCTCTTCCACCTCTAAGCTCCATTGTTGCTCCAAGCTCCATTTTCACTCGATCTCTCTCCCTAGCCAATCAAACTTGTTGATTTGCTCGGGATTGGGTGACAAGTGCCCGATCTACACTTCCACCACAGGACATTTGATTCCCCCCACTTATCCCTAGCGGATCTTGTTACTCTTGGGTGTTGAGCACCCTAGACGGTTGAGGTCACCTCGAAGCCATACTCCATTGTGGTGAAGCTTCGCGGTATTGTTGGGAGCCTCCAAGTGTTGTGGAGATTGCCCCAATCTTGTTTGTAAAGGTCCGGTTGCCGCCTTCAAGGGCTCCAATAGTGGAATCACGGCATCTCGCATTGTGTGAGGGCGTGAGGAGATTACGGTGGCCCTAGTGGCTTCTTGGGGAGCATTGTGCCTCCACACCGCTCTAACGGAGACGTACTTCCCCTTAAAAGGAAGGAACTTCGGTAACACATCCTCATCTCCACCGGCTCCACTCTTGGTTATCTTGTCCCTTTACTTTTGCAAGCTTACTTGTGCTATATCCATTGCTTGCTTGTGTGCTTATTGTCTTTGCATCATATAGGTTGTCCACATAGTTGCACATCTAGACAACCTATTTCATTGCAAGGTTTAAATTGTTAAAGAAAAGTCTAAAAAGTGTTAGTTGCCTATTCACCCCTCCCTCTAGTCAACCATATCGATCCTTTCAACCGCAGCAATGGCATCTATCTGGATGGTTTCCCATTTTTTGGCTCGCCTGATGCCCATCGAAATCCTGTGCCAGAATTTTGGCGAGTCGGTGATTGGCAGGGCTACCAGGGCCAGAATCCAAAGGGACACATAGTCCTTTTTACCTAGGCATGGTTGTTTTGCGTGTTAGTAAATAGTTCAAGCTTACCAGGGGCTTAATTTGGACAGACTAATCCATCCATGTTGGGCCCTGAACTTGGATTCACTAATCCATCTTAGCGTAAGTAGTTGTACATCAACAATATAAGTGGGATAATACCTTTAGAACTTGACAAACATGTCAGTTTTGATCATTATTCTAGACACATTGTGGCACCTATGAGTTGCAATTCCTGTAAAAAAATGTACCTGTTTACTCCTTTTGAAACAAATAGATTTGTCAATTGCATGTGTCCTTTCCTTTTCTTGTCCGGACCCCCACATTTCTGACGGTGCCCCTCCCCTACAAAAAAACCCATCATGGCACAATGCACGGATTTGTATGAGAATTTATTTCCAGAAGTCACTTTGGATTTCCATGTCTTATTGAATGATAACACGTTCTTGTAGTTTTCTTCTTTCATATGACCATATCCAGTTAGGTCTCTAATTAAAACGGAATGTAAATCTATTTTGTAGTTCCTTTCCAGTGGCTTTAATGCTTTTTTGTAGGCCTGCTTGTTGGAATGATATCGTGTATTTGGTTTTTTAGACAAGACAATGTGTGTTTGATTCTTAGATGATGAGGGATCGTCTCTTCCACAGAGCTTGGATTCTGCTTTATATTCTGGTTTGGTTGATACGAGGATCACTTACACTGTTTAATATTCCTCTTTGTTTGATTCGGCAGGCGACACACAGGCAGATGATGATCCTGTTGGAGAACGTAGTAATTTCAAAAAAAAATCTGCGTATACGCAAGATCATGGTGATGACATAGCAACGAGAGGGGAGAGTGTTGTCCACGTACCCTCGTAGACCGTAAGCGGAAGCGTTATGACAACGCGGTTGATGTAGTCGTACGTCTTCACGATCCGACCGATCCAAGTACCGAACATACGGCACCTCCGAGTTCAGCACACGTTCAGCTCGATGACGATCCCCCGGCTCCGATCCAGCAAAGCTTCGGGGATGAGTTCCGTCAGCACGACGGCGTGGTGACGATGATGATGCTCTACCGGCGCAGGGCTTCGCCTAAACTCCGCGACGATATGACCGAGGTGGAATATGGTGGAGGGGGGCACCGCACACGGCTAAGGAACGATCCGTAGATCAACTTGTGTTGTTGTGCCTAGAGGTGCCCCCATGCCCCCGTATATAAAGGAGCAAGGGGGGAGGGGGCGGCCGGCCTAGTAGGGGCGCGCCAAGGGGAGTCCTACTCCCACCGGGAGTAGGACTCCCTCCTTCCTTGTTGGAGTAGGAGAGAAGGAAAGATGGGGAGAGGAAGAAGGAAAGAGGGGCTGCACCCCTTGTCCAATTCGGACCAGAGGGGGGCTGCGCGCCTCCTTCCTTTCGGCCTCTCTCCTCAATTCCCGTATGGCCCAATAAGGCCCATATACTCCCGGCGAATTCCCGTAACTCTCCGGTACTCCGAAAAATACCCGAATCACTCGAAACCTTTCCGAACTCCGAATATAGTCGTCCAATATATCGATCTTTACGTCTCGACCATTTCGAGACTCCTCGTCATGTCCCCGATCTCATCCGGGACTCCGAACTCCTTCGGTACATCAAAACTCATAAACTCATAATATAACTCTCATCGAAACCTTAAGCGTGCGGACCCTACGGGTTCGAGAACTATGTAGACATGACCTAGAACTATTCTTGGTCAATAACCAATAGCGGAACCTGGATGCCCATATTGGCTCCTACATATTCTACGAAGATCTTTATCGGTCAAACCGCATAACAACATACTTTGTTCCCTTTGTCATCGGTATGTTACTTGCCCGAGATTCGATCGTCGGTATCCAATACCTAGTTCAATCTCGTTACCGGCAAGTCTCTTTACTCGTTCTGTAACACATCATCTTATAACTAACTCATTAGTTACAATGCTTGCAAGGCTTAGGTGATGAGTATTACCGAGAGGGCCCAGAGATACCTCTCCGACAATCGGAGTGACAAAACCTAATCTCGAATTATGCCAACCCAACATGTACCTTCGGAAACACCTGTAGAGCACCTTTATAATCACCCAGTTACGTTGTGACGTTTGGTAGCACACAAAGTGTTCTTCCGGTAAACGGGAGCTGCACAATCTCATAGTTGCAGGAACTTTGTATAAGTTATGAAGAAAGCAATAGCAACATACTAAATGATCAAGTGCTAGGCTAACGGAATGGGTCATGTCAATCACATCATTCTCCTAATGATGTGATCCCATTAATTAAATGACAACACATGTCTATGGTTAGGAAACATAACCATCTTTGATTAATGAGCTAGTCAAGTAGAGGCATACTAGTGACTATATGTTTGTCTATGTATTCACACATGTATCATGTTTCTGGTTAATACAATTCTAGCATGAAAAATAAACATTTATCATGAAATAAGGAAATAAATAATAACTTTATTATTGCCTCTAGGGCATATTTCCTTCAGATCCTGCCCTTGTTGCTCTGTTGTTCGTGTTGCTCCCTTCCTCTGTAGATGACAATCCTCTGCCGCAGGAGAACACACCCCCGGAGGATGTGTTCGAGAACCTGAGACACAGCGGCGACGACCTCATTGCAGACCAGGAGCAACAGCATCCAGATCTTTAGCTCCAGAAGGAGGTCCGGTTTTGCTCCTACTCTATAGTGCTATTAACTGCACTTTCTGTCGCTGCCACTCATGGACTCTTGACTGAATGAACCTGGGTTTCCTTTTTGATACATGTGTGTGGGGTAGCAGGAGAGCAAGTTCTTGGGGTCCATGTGAAATCTGCTCTCAACTTGTCAACAGAGGGGTAAGCCACTGAGTCACACACATTTCAACTTCTGAACCAAGAAAAACCAATCTTGTTTGCTACATATAAAAATAACAATTACAGTTCACGATTTAGTTGTTGACTTGTGTAGTCTCTCATGCTCTGCCATGGCTATTGGGATTCCTCTTTTCCGTGTTTGGATGCCGGATGTTGCACTGTCGTTGTACTTTGGTTTGCTCTTCCTCCCTGTCAAAAGAGAGGGGAGACAGAGGGGGAGACCTTTAGTCTCAAGTTTCTAAGAGATGGTTTTATTTGTGAGTTCTAGCTTGAAAGTTCATTCATTTGCTGCTTGTGGGTGTCATGAATCAACAAGGTTTAACTTCTGTTTCTAGAGATGATTGTGCTAGCTGTAACTAGTTCGTAGGTAGTTTATGCTGTAGTGTGTTTGGCTGGTGCTGTTACTGTAGGTAGTTTGATTTCTTAGGCCTTCTGTATCTAGAAATGGAATGTAAATCTATTGTGTAGTTCATTTCCTGTGGCAATAATGCTTTTTTGTAGACCTGCTTGTTAGAATGATAAGGCTTGTTCTTTTAGACAAGACAATGCGTATTTGATTCTTAGATGATGAAGGATCTTCTCTTCCATAGAGCATAGCTTTTGTTTTATCTCCTAGTTTGGTTGATACGAGGATCGCCTACACTGTTTTATATTCCTCTCTGTTTGATTTGGCATGTGGTTTCCTCATGCACGCAGATGATGATCCTGACCTTATTGCTCCCTCTCCCCTGCAGATGATCATCCTCTCTGCGGCAGGAGAACACACCCATGGAGGAGGTTTGATGGCCTACTCTACACCAGCACCTCCAAATCTTCGGCTCCAGGAGGAGGTTTGATTTTGCTCCTACTTTTGAGTGCTATTACCTGCACTTTCTGTTCCTGCCAATCATGGACGCTTAACTAAATGAATCCGAGGTTTCTTTTTAATGCATGTGTGGATGGCAGGAGAGCATGTTCTTGGGATTCCTCTTTTCTGTGTATGGACACACTATTGTTGTACTCTGGTTTGCTCTTCCTCCGTAACAAGAGGGGGCGTGGCGGCGGTATAATGATTGTGCTATTACTGGTTCAGTCTGTGTGATATAATGTTGATGATTAAGTCTTCCCTAGCGCGTCGTTGCTGGATGGACATTGATGGCATTGTTCTGTACATGTAGGTTTCAGAGGGCGAAGTTGGTCATCATCAACCTGGGCCTCTACATGAAGAAGGCGGCGGACGTATTCTGGATCTCGTTGGTGCCGAAAGGCTCATTGAGGACGCGAAGCTGCAGTACTGAACCTGGTTTTCCTAGTGTATAGTGCTGGACGTAGGCCTATCTGGGATGGTCTGTAATGTTTCTCGCCTCCTTGGGGAGTTGTTGTTCCTTCCTTGCTGAGATGATTGATGTTTTAGGAGAGTTGTTGTTGCTTTCTATTTACATGTTGTTGTGGACATGTGGATACATACATGTAATCATCTTGTTGTTCCTTCCTTGCTGAGATGATTGTATGTATGCATTTATAGGTCGGTTAGAATTATTGTCCGCCAATGAATTTTTGCTGAAAGATGCAGCCAAACCAAATGTGCCTACTTCTCTGAGCATCTATATAAAGGAGGACTTGTTTGAGGATCACATGCATAATCTGTTTGTCCTTGTTTTGAGGATCCATGCCTATGTAACCAGATCCATTTGCTTTGATTGTAAAAGCTACCATGTCAGCCACTTGGTTATTCTTGTGAAATAAGAGAAACTTGTTATTCTTGTGAAATAAGAGAAAAGAGACTGCCCATGCCATGAACATCAACCAAGGACGGCTTGAACATAAGAAAGATAAATTACAGACTTTATAAGAATTGATTTTCGACGTTCTCAAAGAAAGCAGAACATAATTGAATTACTTCACTGACTTAGAAAAGTTAGTTTGCCAAAAGGATAAAGAGAGAAAAGAAGTAATCTTCTTTGAGGTCAGTCATCATTAAGAAAAATGAGCTCTCTTTCTTGGTAATAGCAAGGATGAGCACCAGCCATCATCATCATCATGCGGCCATGACTTGTGCCAGCTCACTGATCCATGGCACGACCTTCATCGTGCGGTCTGGATCGCGCCACCTCACTGATCCATGTGCATCCCTTCCCTATGACCATGGAATACTCCTTCATTCTAGTTCACAAGTCCAAACCAACCTTATAAAACCATCTCTATCATTATATATACTAGAAGTAGGGATCCAACCGCGTGCGGGGTGCGCGTGCGACTTAGACTTGGGACACCGGGCGACGGGGAGACGAGACGACAGTAGGCCGCTCCGGCGATATTCGGGTCTCTTTGTTAGCTGCTCAAAGGTGGCTGAGTTCATCGTCATCCTGCAGGTGAATCCAACAAGTTCGAGTGAGTGGTGCTCCTGTTCTTCTTCTCTTGGATGGCGTTCTTGCTCTGCTTTTTGGGCATGCTTTGTTTGGTGCTGAGTGACAGCGGTGAGGGCGAGGCTCATGGCGGCCTCATATGCGCCAAGCGACGGCGGCGAGGGTAAGGCTCATGGTGGCCTCCCGTGCGCGCGGCGAGGGTGAGGCACGTTGTAGCCTCCAGTGCGCCAAGCGGCAACGACTAGGGCTCCGCACTGGCACTCTCGGTGTTTGACGCACTCGGAGCAGGGGCTCCCTTACGCATGCTTGGCAAGGAAGATGGTCGTGGGAAGATATAGTTTGCTTACACTCGTGTTCGTTCATTCGTGTTCGTTCATTCTTCCTCCCAATGGTTTTAAAAAATGTCAATGCATTTTTTAACACTTTAATGTGTTTCAATAAAAGATGCCGACAAAAAAGGGCTTGCTGTTGGTGGGTGTTAAAATTTCGAAGGAAAGAAACATACTACTTATAGGTCATGTGCTTTTAGTAAAGCATTCATCTGTTATACAAATATTAATGTAAGTATGCCAATACTGCAATTAAAAAAATGTTATTCTCATTTTAAAAATAAATTCTAGCCATGTAAATGTATTTAGAAAATATAAACAGTCTGAAAGGACAATAAACAATGAAGAATAATCCGAATCAGGAAAACTTAACTAATGTGATTTCTATCACCACAACAAATAATACCTTATTATCCTAGGTAAACTATATCGGCTTACAGGAAATAAAAAAAACACAGGTTAAATCAGCGTAGCGTCCGCCTTACCCAGCCCCTGGCCCGTTATCAGCCCAAAGAGCCCTTGGCCTGCGTAAGTACCTCCCTTGCCCATACATCCGGTCACTCTTCTCCTTCCTCTGAAAAACCTATCTCCTCTCGCCTGGATCCGCCGCCACCCTGCTTAGTCCGACCGCAGCGACGCCTCCAGTCTTCCATGGTGAGGCAGCCGCGCTCCGGTGGTCGCCGGATCGGAGCCCCCATGTATTCCGCCGCCACGCAACGGGCTCAGGGCCGTAAAGTGCTTTAGCCAGCTCATTTGCCTGCGGCACACGATGGCTCCTCGTGCTCCAGACGCCGAGTCCCTCGACCACAGGTATATTTCCGTCTCTACTTGCTATAACAGGTCCGTCTCTTCTCCGTTTGCTAGATACAGAGAAAAGTTATATGTGATGATAAACATATGTACTGCAGGCTGTAATTAAGTATTTAATTCTAGCTTTTCATTTTGTTTGTGATCTTTATTCTATACTCGCGAGAGCATCCATGCAAATTAGTCCTGTTAGGTAAGCCTTTTATAAATGCTTGTTCCATAGTTAGGGTCATACTTAGAAAATCAGAGGCCTTGTGCGAATCAAAATATATGCCCTGACGTTTGAAATAGCGGATTAAAATGTGCAGTTTGTTCTCACAGATGCACAAGTTCTAGAAAGAACAACAAACTAGCAGTAAGAACTGCCACCACCTTACCAGGACTCTGTAGTTTTAGATCATGCGAGACTGCAAATGAAGCTCCGATGATTCATTGGTAGGTCAGCGACAAAGCAGTGCAAGGGGCGACTCCAATCTCCACAAGGTTCTAAATGATGAACAAGAGCACATGAGAATTGAGAGGAAAACTCCCCAATATAGAGAAGATTGGAGTCCATGACCACACTAGTTTGCTGCCACTAATGCCTTTCTTTTGGGGAAATCGTGAAGCATTATTCCCGAGAAGAATTGGAAAAGAATCAAGATGGGGAGGAAATGATGGGTCAATTAGTTAATCTGGCGCTTGTGAAATTGATTTTTTTTTGGAACAGTAGCAATGCATTGAGAGAGGGAACTGGCAGTAGTAGGATGCCTTGGGGCGCGATATTTCATAATTCTTCACTTAATGCTCCGTTTAACACCTTTATTACCTGCAACCGGGGGCCCTTCAATTTTTGGGGCCCTGTTCAATTGCTTCAGTTGCACGTGCTGACATATGGCCCTGTCCATAGTAGCTACCCCTCTTTCTATATCGAAGTGATTATCTGAATACACTGTATGTGTGTTGCTTGTACCTTCTCATATGATTTTAAGATATAATGGATTAGTATTTATGCCTTACAAGCTCTCGATGCTAGATGCTTCTTAAAATGTGAAAATATGTATGACCATGGTCGTCTGGCACATACTGCTAAGTGCATACAAGAAAAACTGAATGTTTTTTTCATATCACCATTCCAGCATGGACACAAACGCACAAATCAATTCAACCTGATGTTGCTTATCTGCACGGACTCACAGTCAAACAAGAAAGCTATGCACTGGCCATTGATGTTGAGGCTGCCTACACGATGCAGAACCATGTCATCTACAACAAACATGGTAACCATATTACTGATATTTCATCATAATCAAGTTTTATTACTCCATGATCATCTCTTTCCAACTAACTTGTATAGGCCACTGCCTCTGCAAAAAGCACAGACAACTACTTGACTACATTGACCGGCCCCTAACAGCGGATTGGGTCCCAGATTTGAAAGAGAAAGAAATCCATCTAAAGCCGGGACGCTACATTGTTCGTGGTAACGACTACATAACACTTCTTGGATTTTAGAATCGCGTAGTTGAACATCCACTACAGATATGTGTGGAGATAGAAAGAGAGATATTAATCTGCTTTAAAAAAAATAAACATGAGAACTTATTCTGCTTTATAGACTCATGCCTATATTGAGCACACTATGCCTTTGTCATATCACAATTTAATATTTCTCCACTGTATTGATATCTCATATAGATGCATGTGCTAAATATGGATTACTACTGACTTTGCATTACCTACCCGACCTAATTGTTGGGATTGTTGTGTAGGTGATCGTAACATCCACTACTTTGATGAGTTTAGCACCTACTGCCTTTATAGAAATAAAGTGAAATTAAACAATGACAATCTCAAGAATCTGCGCAAGCTAATTAAAGGCAGTAAAACACTTAACTGCTATTATGTGTGTCACATGACAAAGACTTTTGCAACCCCTGGAAAAAGAATGGTGGGCATCGAAAATTTCTTTAGTTTATTTGGATCCATCTATGCTTTCCAGGGGTTGCAGCATAGGATGGATCCAAATAAACTAAAGAAATTTTTGATGCCCACTATTCTTTTTCCAGGAAGCATAGGATGGGTCCAAATAAACTAAAGAAATTTTTGATGCCCACCATTTAATTTTCCAGGGGTTGCAAAAGTCTTTGTCATGTGGCACACATAATAGCAGTTAGGTGTTTTACTGCCTTTAATTAGCTTGCGCAGATTCTTGAGATTTTCATTGTTTAATTTCACTTTATTTCCATAAAGGCAGTAGGTGCTAAGCTCATCAAAGTAGTGGATGTTGCGATCACCTACACAATAATCCCAACAATTAGGTCGAGTAGATAATGCAAAGTCAGTAGTAATCCATGTTTAACACATGCATCTATATAAGATATCAATACAGTGGAGAAATATTAAATTGTGATATGACAGAGGCATAGTGTGCTCAATATAGGCACGAGACTATAAAGCAGAATAAGTTCCCATGTTTATTTTTATTTTTCTGAAAGCAGATTAATCTCTCTTTCTATCTCCACACATATCTATAGTGGATGTTCAACAACGCGATTCTAAAATCCAAGAAGTGTTATGTAGTCCTTACCACGAACAATGTAGCGTCCCGGCTTTAGATGGATTTCTTTCTCTTTGAAATCTGGGACCCAATCCGCTGTTAGGTGACGGTCGATGTAGTCAAGTAGTTGCCTGTGCTTTTTGCAGAGACACTGGCATGTACAAGTTAGTTGGAAAGAGATGATCATGGAATAATAAAAATTGGTTATGATGAAATATCAATAATATGGTTACCATGTTTGTTGTAGATGACACGGTCCTGCATCGTGTAGGTAGCCTCAACATCAGTGGCCAGAGAATAGCTTTCTTGTTTGACCGTGAGTCCCTGCAGATAAGAAACAACAGGTTGAATTGATTTGAGCGTTTGTGTCGATGCTGGAATGGCCAGACGAAAAAAACATTCAGTTTTTCTTGTATGCACTTAGCAGTATGTGCCAAACGACCATGGTCATATATATTTTCACATTTTAAGAAACATCTAGCATCGAGAACTTTTATGTAATACTGATTCCTTATTCCCACATCTTTGCCCTCATGCTGCAAGCTCTCAAGTTGCCCCCTGCGACTTACCATCACAAGACATATCCGGGCAATGAGTCTCGTGTGACGGTTACTTTCAATTCATCGTTGCACTTGATCGATGGTTTGCTTGTTCCAACCTCGATATCTGGTGTGATCTCAAAGAACTGTAATGAAGCAGAAGACAGTGCTGCTATGGCAGCCATTAGGTTTATGGAGGATGTATGTGGCAAGGAAATCAGGGATTATCACTACATCCATGTTAAAAGGCTGGAAAATAAGGTGACACACCTGGTAAGGTTGCTGGTTGCAGCAAACAAGACGATAAAGAAGGCACACAGAGGATGGTACTATGCCGTCAGATACATGAGCTCGTATTCTAACCAGATACAGAATACGATAGCTGCTCGGTGCCTAAGAGGGCAGGACAGCACCAAAAGGGCTATGAAAACGGCACTCGCAAGCATGGGAAAGTTGGCAAAAAAGGCTACGTTATATTGGCATGAAATCGAAGCAGCGCCTAGAGACCACGGATACTATCTGGTGAGCTTTGATCAGCGCATCATACCCAGCATGTTTACTGATCATTGCCTTTGCCCTTTTGATGTTCTTTTGAACAGAAAATACATATCCTATGGATTCCTGTTGTTATCGTCAAGTGTACTTTCTGTTGTTATCGTGAAGTGTGCTTTCTATGATTGTATACTGTTTGGTGATTTCCCGTTTTGTGCACGTGAACGATCTTTCTTTCCAACTGGTTCTTCGGTGATTCTTCCTGTTATATATGAATCTCCTTTAGTTTTTTATATGACTTCATTTCATTCTGTTTTAGCTTTAGCTTACTTAGAGTTATTGATTTTACAGTCAGCTCCTGGCATCGATAAATCATGCTTTGTTTAGCTTACAACAACTTGACATTAACCCTCTTGGCTCACATACACAAAGTGTAACATTTGTCTATACTTTGTGATGCAATAGCTTCATGGGTGGGTGTTTTGAGGTTTCTCAGGTTGCAACGTTAAGCGAGTACCAATATTTTTAGTTACATTCTGTCTGACATCTATTTATAGCTCCAGTTCATTCAGACGTTGTTAGTCCCATTTAGATACATGGTGGTAATATCATGCTTTCATTGCCCTTTTTATCATCCGAATAGCAATTGAGTTACTAATAACTTAACATTACACGTTTGACCAAAACATTCGGACAGGCACCTCGCGCCAAGGTGCGGTGCCGATCTAGTAAGTAAATATACTAGCAAATAAGAGCTATTCTTCGGCCTTCAATTCTTCGTCAGCCATTCAGAAGACTTCATTGTTTTCTCAACACTTTTAGGGTTTATAATCTTTCGGTTAAACGAAATCCCCATAGACTTTCATATATGTACACCTAGTAAACACGTTACTCCCTCCACCATTTTGCCATTAATCATCAAAATCCACCGGGGCGCTACATGCACCTACACCGGACATTCTGTGTACCAGAAAAATATATTTCCAGACATACGCCACGCGACTGTGTGTGCTTATATGGATGTCCTTCTCCTTCTCTTGCCACATAGTTAGTCTTGTTTTTTCTCGGAATTTGGTTTTAGCTCCCAGGCTCCAGGCTTCAATACATAGAATTTAACAAAATGTAAGACAACCACCAATGGCGAGCAAGTCCAACTTCTTCAAATCATTTGACCTATGCATGAGAACATAACACATGGCAAAGATATACATACGTGAAGGCACATGAGCAATAAACCAAATTCAGAGTTGAACCTGCGAAATATCTGCATTTTTTGCCTAATTTATTGTTGAGTTTACCATCAGTTTGACTTCAATATATTGCCAGAGAAATCGCTGGTAAATGGATTAAGGAGCACCAGAAGAGGGGACATGAATCAGGTAGTGGTTGCCCCCATACATGCCAAGAAACTGCGAGGATGTAGCAAGTCTCATTGACTCAAAGCGTCCTCATGCAGCTGCAAGGATTCCTCCCTCCCTCCCTCCCTCCTCAAACCTACAGACTTTCGCCCCACTTTAATCTCTCTAAGAACAGTATAAACCCGAAAAAAAAGTGGACAGTAAGTTCTATTTTTCTCTTTTCAAAATCTTGGGCACATGCAGTCATGTTACCGGAAGTTCCTTTGTAGATCGCCATTGAGCATCGCTCATGCAACAGGCCAAATGAAACAAGAATCCACGTCCACATCCGAAGAGGACACTGACGGGAAACAAATGAATCAATCAATCAATCACATACTTGAGTTGGGGTGTGGGAAAAGAAGACCAATAAGTCATTGTTGTTGTTGGACCGCCCATGAAGCTAAAGCACTTTGTCTCGGCGCAGCCATGTCCATCGCAAACGCAGGCGAGAGGATCGTCACGTCGTTGCCCGGGACCTATAGGATTTAGCTGTCAAACAACAGAATGTTCAAGGCGATACGAATGTGAGACAGATGATGGTGGGCATTATATATAAGGAAACGGATGAAGATTAAGAGGCAAGTAACGCATCTGCACTTACCACCTACGATTACGGGAGGAAGACCGTCGAGCTTCATCCCATTAGGCCCAAGCAATATCGGACGTCCAAAAATGTCACTGGAGCAGCGGCCCGGCACAGTTAGCGCTTCTTAATAGTAACGTACGCATGATTCAGAGCTAATCTGACGGCTAAAAATCCAAAATAACGGTCGAATGGCCGAGAACACTGATGACCTGAGAGGGCTGAAAAAGTGCTCAGTTATAATGTATTTATTAAATGACGATGGAGATCTCTTGCCGGGCGCGCGCTCCCAGTACAACATTAGCCACTCAGCCCGCAGATGGGATATAAAAACAAATCACTCCTCACCGTGGCAACAGTGCATGCGCCGCGGCCTCAGCCTCGCTGTGGGCGGCCGCAACGACGTCGACGAGCACCGCCACGCCTAAGAGGAGGGGGTCGCCGGGCGTCCGTGCGACAGGGAGTGCCAACTGTCTTGCTAAAGGAAGTGTCAGGGCTGGAAAGATCGGACCAAGCACCAACAGTGCGTGCGACAGTGCGTTCGCGGCAGCAACATCGTCGATGACGAGCACCTCCGCGGCTGGGAAGCGGTGGCGGGCGCCATCATCGAGGCGGTGTGAGTGTCATGTCACGCACCTAATAATAATAATAATAATGTAAGGGTATATGTCTTGCTAGGCAAAGGCGCGAGAATAAAAGACCAATAGCGTGCGGTAGCTGCATGCTTGGCGTCGTTGGCGATGCTCTCCTAGGACTAGGAGAGAGCTGCATGGAACTCTGTTCCTTTTCCTTGTAGCGGTTCCGGCTGTTCTATGGCCGTTAATTGCAATCTTATGGATTTTCCTTCATTTGTAATATGGATTTATCTTAGTAAAGCACCCCTCTGTCGTCCCACTCAACACCTCTCAAGCTACCACATGAATGCATTGACCTCACGACACATGTCACCCTCCGTTCATGTTTTATATTAAGTGTCGCTAACTTTATACTAAATCAACGCTTAATATGAAACGGAGGTAGTAGTGTGTTTGAACCCTGTCTTTCGTAATGAAAATCGAACTTAGACCAAACTCCTTGGTATGCTTGCTCCTTGGTCGCTCCCGCGGGCGGTCAGGGGCATCGAGGCGAGGCAGCGCAAGAGGGGCTTGGGTCCACGTGCGTCGGCGTCTCACAGGCCTCCTGTCCGGGACGTGGGAACTGATCTCGGGCAAGGACGCATGGTGCGCCTGGAGTGCAGGCGTGTAGGAAGCATGGGTGGAGCGGAGGTCCGCGCGGTGGCTCTGGCTCCTGGCATGCTAGGTGCTTGTCTGCTAGAGCGTGGTGTGCTAGTGGATTGGGCATGCAAGATTGCGGGGGCGGCCTGGTGTGGCCTTGCAGGGAGGCGCTGCATGCGTGTTGTTGGTGCTAAATTCGGCATATCTTGAGGTAGGGGTCCTAAGTTAGGCGTCTTGACACGATGGTAACATGGCGAACAAGTGACATAGAGATTTTACCCAAGTTTAGCCTCCCTCGAAGAGATAATAACCTACATGCTGTTTTTGACTATAATTGATATGGGGTGTAGTATAGAGTACATGTATCTACCACAAGATTGTAATACCACATGATCTGTTGACTAGCCTAGCCTCGGTTTATATAATGCACCGGAGGCCTAGGATTTAGAAGGGTTATCGTCTTGTGCATCCAGTCTTATACAAATTTCCTTGTATACGTCATGGGCTACCCGAAGAAGCCCATTAATGAACCGCCATGGGGGTCCTCGGCCCAACCCACCTGGTCGGGCAACAATGTGGTGAGTACCCCTTAGTCTAGGAGACCAACAGTAGCCCCCTAAACCGGTCTTCAAGCGATGACGCTCCTCGGTTCTTCCGAACTGTTCTTTGTCTTCGGTCGTCGATTTTGAAAGCTCGTTCAATAATTCTTCCCATTTCCGATCTTGAGGACTGCCGAGGTGTATCCGAAGAGTTCACAAGACATCAGGCATCTGAGGATATCACACGTCGGGCATCTGAGAAGCCTCTTTAGTTCTCAGACTATCAATACCTTGTTATTTTTACACCACACCTCGGGTTCGAAGTTTCTTCCATGCGGCGGTGTCCTCTTGCAGCTGAGCTTCAACGTTGTATTGCATTCCACAAAGCCCCCCATCTAGGCATAGAATACTTGTCAAAATCATCACATAAATTGGAATCATCGGTAGGCAGGAGCCGGTCTACTCGTCAGGGACGTAATGCCTATGTACATGATCATGTCAAGAATAACGACATAACTATGCGTTTTTCTACCAATTGCCTAACAGTAATTTGTCTACCCACCGTATGCCATCTTTATGAGAGATATGCCTCTAGTGAAAACTATATTCCCTGGGTCTATTTAATCATATTACAAAAACCAAAAATACCTTTCTGCAACTTTTTATCTTTTATTTTACTTTGCAATTTATATATCACCTATTACCAGATTTGATCCTTGCAATTAACAAGTACAAGGGGATTGACAACACTCTTGCCCATGTTGGGTGCAAGTATTTGCTATTGTGTATGTAGATACTATTGGTGGGTGTTTGCGTGGTTCTCCTATTGGTTCGATAACACTGGTTCTCTGCTGAGGAAAATACTATCCGCTACTATATTGCTTCACGCTTCCTCTTCGGGGAAAATCCCAATGCATCACACAAGCAGCAAGGCTGCGACGACGATAGTGGTGCCTTCTTAGAGCATCTCCAGCCGTTCGGTCCCCCAGGGCGCAGAAAAACCGCGGCCTGGGGGCGAGCCGGCGCTAGTTCGGCCCCTGGGGCCGGCCTAGCTCCCAGTCACGCCCCTAGCTGCCGCCCCCAGCCACGGAAAAATTTAAACATAGTCGTTCCCGCGCCCAAAATAGATGCCACAATCCGGTGATCAAGCGGCCTAGATCGGCGGTCGGATGAAATGTTCGGCGTACAAAAAAGCAGGAAAGGACGGAAGCGCGCATCATGCGGCAAGGTCGGCCTCTGGCGTCGCTGGAGTCGACGTGCGCGGGCTTGACGGGGCCTCTGTGCTTGGGGGCGTGGCTTATGTGCTGCGGGCAGTCTCAGCGGCATCAGCGGTCGGGCTTGGCGGCGGCGGCGGCGTGTGCGTGGGCGGCGTCGCCGAGGGAAGCTGGTCCAGGATGAGGCCAACATGCGCCCTGTACCACGCCTTGACCGCCTCGTCGGTGCTTTGGAGCATGTCTGCCCCGCCCAGCAGGAAAGCCAGGTCAGTGTTCCTCTTCTTCGCGGTGACGTTGGTCCTGAGTAGGTCGAGCTTGACGGCGCTGGTCGACATCAACGCCGACCAACGCGCCTCGGTCTTCTCTTCACGAAGGGCGGCCCGGACCTCTGCGTCGGTGAGGCAGTGCTAGATGGACTCCTGCACGCGAGATGTGGCCGCGTCGGCGTGTTTTCCCTTCTTGGCACCTTTGTTGCCGTCCGGCCGCCCATCTGACGCGCCCGGAGACGGCGCGTCAGGCGTGTAGGTCTCCTTGGCCTTCTCGATGGTGCGCCGGACTTCCGACCACTTGTCGCACTTGTCGATGCGCTTGTAGACGTGGAGGTACTTGAACTCGGCGTCGCTGTTGCCCCGCCGATACAGGCCGAACACGCGCAACAACTGCACAGGAACGAACAAACAGTTGGCTTGTGAACGGCGAAAAGAGGCCTAGTACGTACGTACCTGTCGCCGGGGGTACGTAAGGGTGTATGCAAGTCCTAGTACGTACGTACCTGTCTCCGGGGGTACGTGCACGCTTCCATACGCCCGCGTATATGTCTTGCTAGGCAAAGGCGCGAGAATAAAAGACCAATAGCGTGCGGTAGCTGCATGCTTGGCGTCGTTGGCGATGCTCTCCTAGGACTAGGAGAGAGCTGCATGGAACTCTGTTCCTTTTCCTTCTTAGCAGGTTGGTCTGCTAGCTCTTATAGCGGTTCCGGCTATGTTTACACCAAAAAAGCAAGAACTGCATGCGTATGTTTACGTGTATGTGTGCATGCATGTGTTGCACCAAGAAATGAAAATCTACGTATCTTTCCCGTTACACCGCTTTGTCTAAGTAAGCTCTTTTACATGATTTTTATTTTGGGGGGAAAGCTCCTTTACATGATAGCTAAGTTCGCTAACGTAAGTATGCTTGGCGAAAGTAGCAACACGTCTAACAACAGCTAAGATCGCATCTTCTCTACTGTACACCAGACTCTACTGTACTTAGTTGTACATGGCAAGAATACATAATGACCTTGATAATAGCTAGTGCTAATTTAGAAACGTTTTCTTAATCATGCATGAGTCAACATTGAAGTTCTAGACTATGTAGGGCACAACATTTTAAGAACCAACATGTGCTTAGATGGTTAGGAGAGTGGTTGTACCCAGCCCATCAGAGATCAAAAGCCCAGGTTGGCACATGTGTGTCTCACACTACGGGAAAATATGTCTTTGCCGAGAGTTTGGGTGTTTGCCGAGTGTCTTTTATCGAGCACTAGGCAAACAAGCCCTTTGTAGAGTGCCTGGAGGAACATCTTCGAGAAGGAATCACTCTTTTGAAAGGGAACATCTAAGAGTTGAAGGCAAAGCAATTGCTTCTTTATCGTTTGCCTTAAAAAAAATTCTACACTCAAGATACACCATAAAATGTTCTATGTCAAAATTTGACATTTTCGGGGTCCGTTTGCTACATTCAGTCCATGTAGTGCATATCTAGGCATTCAGTATAATTAAAATTTGAACTGGAAGTTCATAAGAAGAGATAGAAAATTCTAGTGCGTGAAAAGGTTGGCAAAATTGGGTTGAAAAATCCTATTTGTGTTCTTGAGTACATATTCAAGCCTTATCCAAGAAAATAAAAGGAATCACAAACATCAAGGTGCCAAGACTTGACCACGAACATGGAGCTTATTTATTTCTAAATGTAGAAAATGGAATGAAGCCAGGAAAACATGAAACTTGACATGGTGTAATTATATTATCCCTATAGGTTGTGGTAAAAATTGGAAAAGGCTTCACAAAATTTGGAACATACACTCCTTAGAAAACCAAACCATCTCTAAGGAAGAATCGTGATTTTGAGAAGAAATGAGTCTGGTTTGAAAGCGGAGTGCTGGTTACTTTATCGTTTGACGTTGAAACTTTTTCTGGCTCAACATACATCATCAGATGTTCCATGCCAGAATTTGGCATTTTTTCCTGCTCCATTTGCTATATTTAATCCATTAAGCGCACTTAAATATATTTAATACATTAAACACATTTATAATCCCTTTTCTTGCTGGTATTTTCCTGGGTTGAAGGAGTTGTATCCGGGGGTGCCAAGTGTGGAGCCCCTGTTAGAAAAAATAGCAATGAAAAAAAAAGAAATAAGAAAAGGGAAAATGTTTGTCGGGTGTCGTGCTATTTACACCTGCCAATGATTATTTGTCGAGTGTCCTCTGTTTACACTTGCCAAAGATGTTGTGTTTTGATTGGTCAACACAAGGTTCTCACGGATCACGCCTCATGGTCGTCTCTCTCTCTACCCCGCTTCCCATCTTGCACATTGCCGCCACCCCTCTCTCGCCTCCCATATCTCTCTTTCGTGTTCCTCACCTCTTTCGCATCGCCGTGTTGAGCGTCTAGCTAGCCTAAGGATGCATGTGGCAGCTAGCTTGCTACAGATTGATCTAGGGAATAGCTTGCTATGGATTGATCTAGAGACTAGCTTGCTAAGGATCCATCTGGCAGCTAGCTAGCCTAAAGATGCATCACGCTGGCATGGGTCACGTGTCTCCACCCATTGAAAGGATCAAGACGTCGACTAGGGGGTGGGGTGAATAGGAGATTCCGAATTTTAGCTTAGCTTCCAAAATTGGAGGTTGGTGCGGACCAAGTAAGCTCTCTAGAAATGCAGTCCACAGTTAGAACAACCTATATGGTAAGCAAGAAAGGAGGTATGCAAGAAAAAAATTAATTAGCAAGCAAAAACACACACAAAGCAACTGAAGGTGTGGGAACCAATAAACTACCAGTGAGTCGAGGACGTAGGTTTTATCTAGAAGTTCACACTCTTTGGGGAGTTCTAGTACCCTTTGGATAGGTGGGGAAGCCAAAGTTGCGGAGCACCAAGTAGCTCACCTTATTCTCCCTTTGAGCCACCGCCAATAGATGAGCCTCAAATCACTCGAGTTGGTCTTGAAGGCAACCACCCAAACCTACGTCCTCCAAGCGGGGCACCAGTCCGGGTGGTGCGAGGCACACAGAGCGGTTCCCTTGCGGGCGGTTGGACCTGAGCAGCGGCACGACGTTGTAGGTATCGGGTGGGAGTACATCAGCGGCAGCCTGGTGGAGACCAAGAAGACGACGAGCGGCGAGCATGCCGGCCACGGAGGCGAGCTCGACGCACTGAAGCAGTCATCTCCACCCAAACTGTTATGAAGTGAAGTGCACGGTCAATCCAGAGAAATGCATGGTATGGGTGAAAACCACTCCAAATCAAGTCTGAAACCACCTTAGGGGAGAATTGATCCGGTTTTACAGATTTGAGGGGCTGATTGATCCAGTATTAGAGTTGAGGGGGAAATTGGTCCATTGCAGAGGATTTCGGGGGGAAAATGATACTTTCCTCTAGAAGGATTGAGATGGCCCAGTGGATAGAGCATCCTGCTTCGGTCCTGGAGATCCAGGTTTGAAAAAAAATATTGAAGATTTCTCAAAATTAAAAGAGTTACTACATGTACCCAAGGAGACACTTAATGAGAAATATCTCGGCATGCCATCGGATGTGGGCTCGTCACGGAATGGGGCCTTTAAATATCTCAAGGACCGTTTGTGGAACAAGATCCAAGGGTGGATAGAGAAAACCATGTCCACGGCAGGTAAAGAAGTGTTGGTCAAGTCTGTTGCGCAGGTTATCCCAGTTTTTTCAATGTCTTGCTTCAAATTGCCGTGGGGGCTATGTGAACACTTGAACATGCTAGTCCGCAAGTTTTGGTGGGGGAGTAGAGATGGCAAGCGAAAGCCAAACTGGGTATCCTGGAAGGATATGACGCAACCCAAAGATATGGGAGGATTAGGGTTTAAGGACTTCAAGCTTTTTAACCTAGCCTTGCTTGCTAGGCAGGCATGGCGGATTCTGCAAAATCCAGACGCTCTGAGCTCCCGAATCTTGAAAGGAGTTTACTTCCCAAATACAAAAATACTAGAAGCCAACATCGGCAGCCACCCGAGCCAAATCTGGAGGGCAATAGTCGAAGGAAGAGATATATTGAAACAAGGTCTAATTAGAAGGATTGGCAATGGTGCAAGCACTAATATTTGGAATGATAATTGGATCCCAGGAGATGAATTCCTGAGACCTTATGGAAGCAGAGTTGCAAACCCCCCAGAAAATGTTTCTGAATTAATAGACGCTACGGTGGCGTGCTGGAATATTAACGGATCAGAGAAGTTCTTTTGCCCATAGATATACCTCATGTTCTTAGCATCCCGCTATGCATTATGAATCTTCCAGACTGCTGGTGCTGGAATTTTGAAAAGAATGGCGCCTTCTCAGTACGTTCCGCGTATAAGATGTTAATAGCAACAAAGCAAAGAAGAGAAGCATGGCTCGAAGGGACAGCAGGAGCTTCAAATATGCAGCAAGAAAAGAGTTCGTGGAAGTCCATATGGCATGTCAGCGTCCCGGGGAAAATAAGGATGTTCCTATGGCGACTTGCGAGGCACTCATTACCCACGGAGGATGTCAGGGAACATCGAAACATGGCGACTTCAAGTTCGTGCGGATTGTGTGGTGCACATGATTCTTGGAGGCACTCTCTTCTGGACTGCTCTATGTCCAGGTGCGTCTGGGCACTGGCGGATGAGGAGTTAGCGGACCAGTTGATGGAATCAAGCGAGCTGAGCGCTAAATAGTGGCTGTTTTCATTAATACGATCATTATCGCATGAGGCTTTTGTGAAACTGGCGGTAACACTGTGGGCAACGTGGATAGCGGGAAGAAAGGCAATTCACGAAGGCATTTTCTAGAGCCCCCACGCGACCCACGCATTCATTAATCGCTATCTAGTTGAGCTGGAGATAGTCAAAGAGCAATAACATGCAACACCGAGAGCAGCAGCACCCAGGACAGCAGCAACAGGCAGTGTAAGGCCAATGGCACCGCCGACAGGATTCGTCAAAATCCATGTCGACGCGGGGGGTATCTAAACGCTATGGAAGAGGGGTGGCGGTGGCTGTCTGTCGCGATGAACGGGGAAATTACCTGGGAAGCTCAGCATTGGTGATTGAAGGGATGCAGGACATAGCGATTCTTGAATGCATGGCATGTAGAGAAGCCTTATCACTTGCAGAGCAATCATGTCTTCTCAAAATAACATGGCCAAAGAAAGTTATCCCTACAAAATCATATAGTCTGGCTATGCTCCATCTTCCCCACACAAAGTATTTAAATCATGCACAACCCCGATGACAAGCCAAGCAATTGTTTCATACTTTAACATTTTCAAAACTTTTTCAATCTTCACGCAATACATGAGTGTGAGCCATGGATATAGCACTATATGTGGAATAGAATGGTGGTTGTGGAGAAGACAAAAGGAGGGAAGATAGTCTCACATCAACTAGGCGTATCAACGGGCTATGGAGATGCCCATCAATAGATATCAATGTGAGTGAGTAGGGATTGCCATGCAACGGATGCACTAGAGCTATAAGTATATGAAAGCTCAACAAAAGAAACTAAGTGGGTGTGCATCCAACTCGCTTGCTCATGAAGACCTAGGGCATTTTGAGGAAGCCCATCATTGGAATATACAAGCCAAGTTCTATAATGAAAAATTCCCACTAGTAAATGAAAATGACAAAATGAGAGACTCTCTATCATGAAGATCCTGGTGCTACTTTGAAGCACAAGTGTGGGTCCCACGTGATGAAAAAATAATAGTGGCTATGGTAAAAAAATTCAACATATTTTAGTTCCATACATTTATATCAAACTTGTTTTCTAGATTTTTTTTCCAGATTTACAACAATAAATGAAGAAGAAATTCATGTGAGAGCCGGTCGTCGGGTTTTACTGAGAGCAGGGAGCATGATCCACGTGACGCGAGGTATCCACCGTCGAATCTAGTAGGAAAGTTGGGATCTGATGGAGAGGGATGATCAATCCGTGGGAGGTCAAGAGTGACCAATAAAGTGAGGCCACTTGGCATCGTTGGATGGATAACTAGCGCCAAACCCCACCCACCTCGCCGCTTCCATCTTTTGGCACCGAGATATTGGACCGCTCCCGCGCTTTCATGAATATTTGGTTCAATCAAGCGAAAGTGTGGGAACTCTCCCACCCTCTCTGAAAGATTTGGTTCAAAAGATGAATGTGAAAAAGTATCCAACACAACCAACCAACCAACCAAAAACAATCTCTTTGGCCCAAATCCAAACCCAATCCGCCGCTTCCTTCTCTTCTGTCTTCCTCCTCGCCTCATCTCCCCTCGATTTAATCCGCCGCCGCCGCCGACGACCTCCTCTCCCCACCCCACCGGCGACCTCCCGCCTCCGCCACCGCCCTGCACCGCGCCGCTGGCGCCCCCAACCTTCTCCTCTCCCCCCTCTCTTCTTTCTCGGAGGGAAGCCCTAGATCCACAGGCCGCGGCAACCACCGCTACCGCGTCCTCCTCCTTCCACCCCTCCTAGCCATCCGCCGCGTCCAACCTCCACGGCTCTCCGTCTCTCGCTCCCCGCGCCCGAAACCCTAGCCTGCGGCCATGGCGACCGAGCTCGGGATCCCTCTCCTTCAAGACCTCGATAAGGGACGGGTATGCATCTTCTCTCTCTCTCTCTCTCTCTCTCTCTCTCTCTGATGTCTCATCTTCTCTAAGAAGGCACGCAACAGACTATAGTGCACAGGTGCGGCGGCGCAAGGCTGCGACCCCCGAGGACGCGGATGTGCAGGAGCACACGCGGGTGCAGCAAGGCGCACACGAGGGAGCAGCAAGGCGAAGCGGTGACCACGCCAAACAACACCGCGTTCATGGTAATCTTCTCGCTCCACTTCCTGTACCCTGTTCACGGCTTCCTGCAAACCATATATTTCCTGTGGTAACCAACTGGTGCAGAGATTTATAGAGATGGCTAATCTCGTTGGTTAGTTGGTGGCAGTAAAAAAACTGGACCTTTCCTCATCGTTTAGACAATCAACATGACCTGTAGATATATATGCGTGCTATTTCGTAATTTTGTTTCATTTGCCAAATAAGTCAGGTGCAAGTCAGCGAGGCTGCAAGGCTGTGGCCCGCGAGACCGAGCGCGCCGATGTGCAAGAGTACTGCAGCGCGCATGATCTGGAGCACGACGGCACAGAGAGGTGCAACAAGGCGAGGGGGCAACCATGCCAAACAACAGCCAGCGTTCAGGTAATGTTCTCGTCCTTTCTGTAGGTGGATGTGCACCATGTGCAGGTCTTCCTGTAGGTGGATGTGCACCATGTGCTGGTCTTCCTGTTGGTGGATGAGCAGTATGTATTTCCTAGCTAGAGTTGTAGTGGTAACCAACTGGATCATCGACTTATAAAGATAGGTAATTTCATTGGTGGCAGTTAAAAAATGGACCTTTCAACATCGTTTGGACAAATGACATGACCTGTAGATATATGCATGTTAATCAGTATATTTGTTTCATTTATCAAATAAGTCAGATTTCATTTTCAAGCTTATTCAAGAGGACAGTGAATGACTAAGATTCATTTGGACAGCAGGTCTATCTTATTCCCCCAAAGAAGAAGATAGTAGAAAACTCAAGTTAGATTGGCAGTGAGCTCTAGATGGGTCCGTATGCTCATCTCTATGGTCCTGTACAAGACACCG
Source organism: Triticum aestivum (assembly GCF_018294505.1). Lineage (NCBI taxonomy): Eukaryota > Viridiplantae > Streptophyta > Magnoliopsida > Poales > Poaceae > Triticum > Triticum aestivum. The sequence continues at coordinate 28,783,639 of NC_057804.1, read as the reverse complement.
CAGATGGGGATTGCTCTTGTAGTCCATTCCCACCTGGCCACTGTGAGATACCTTTCTCCTCTCTTAGCTGCACTATCCGCTTGCGCTTGGTTTGATTCCATTCGATTTGCTCATCTCCCCTTTCCCTGATGTTGTGCGGTTTTCTTCCTCATGCAGGTCAGGTAGGAGGAGACAGACTGATGTGTGGTGCGCGCGCCGCACCAGCGAGTCCATCTCCTACTTCAACTATGATGGTGAGTCTCTCTTGTGGTCCTCCCTCTCTTTTCTCTCCATCCGAGAGCAAAAATGCATTTGAGTTTTCAGTCTGCTCTGCTGTGTGTGTGTGAGTAAGAGAGACGGAGGGAGACGCAGAGCTATGAAATGTTCCCTGCTGTTTGTAACTTCTAAGGATGTTAGCCTTTCTTTGTCTTCTGTGGATGTCATGAATCAACAAAGTTTTACTTCTATATCTAGAGATTCATGGTTGTGCTAGTAGTAAGTAGTTCAGTCTGTGTGATATAATGTTAAGGAGTAGGCCTTTTGTAGATGAACTCCGTTTTTTTGCGCGCTGTGGCTGGATGTAAGCATATGGCATTGTGAATATGTACTGTACGTGCCTATTTCAGAGGGCGAAGCCGGTCATCATTGACCTTGGCAAATCCGTGCTGTAGTTTTTTTTTTGTGTGTGTGTGTATGAAGAGAGAGAGAGAGAGAGAGAGAGAGAGGTCTGCTATGTATGTGCTTTAATTTACGCCATCGAGTTGAATCGTGTAATTTCTGATGCTTTATATGAACAACCGTTGTTTATCTTCTATCTTTACTAAACCTGCCAAAGTTATCTGCTTACACTGGTTATTCATGGATCTAAAAGTTTTCCTTTGATGAAATGGAATTCGTTGTGACGGAATAGAATGCATTGACTAGCATATAAAGTATATAAAGGAATTCATTTACCTGATAGTGTTCGTAATGTGCCTGGAAATTTTATCCTTTGAAGAAGTAAGTTGCATCCTGCCTTGTGCTCATGCCCAACTGTTTATTACATGGAAGAGAAAGATAAGATGCCTACCTGATAGTCTTCCTAGAGTAAAATTGCCATTTCCTGCTTGTGGCATTGTTAGCAAGTTCTGCAAGCCTCAGATGATAAGACGACTTTCATCAGTGCTTGTGACCACATAGGTGGATTTAGTTCAACCTCCAAGTTATAGTTTCTTCAGGAAAACATTCTTTGTTGGTTTTCTTGCGTAGGATAGTTCTTGCTTACTCATTGTGATCTCAAGGGGTTCCATAGTTCAATCTGGAATCAGCCCTGAATATGTCAATGCAACATGCTTTAGCTTTAGTTAAGCCCTTTTAGTGTTGAATATATTGGTGGGAGTTTTCATATCTTTATTACAATTTCGTAGAAGCAAAATAGTTCTCGACTAGAGCAATTTCCAGCACTTTGTCCACACCTAAATTTATATGCCACGGAAGAAGAAAATGGTGGAATTCAAAGGACAACATGTCTACCTGATACAATCTTCCTAAAGTGATACTTTCATTTCCTGCTTGTGGTGTCGTTACGAAGTTCTGCAAGTCTGAGATGAGAAAACATACATGCTGAAGTTGTTATGATGTTCCTTCCAAAGATGTTTGTATAGTTTAGTAACTCTCGTTTACATCTAGGAGTAGCACTTTCAGTTTTTCTCCTTACGGTCCACTGCTTGGAGTATGTCTACTTGTTTGGTTCACTTTAAGTCTAGAATAAAAGCTTTAGGAAGAAAAGGCTGAAAGTATGACACTGGGACCAACCAACTAGTATGTTATGGACTCTTAAAAATGTTATATCTAACATATCAGTAACTTAACTGCTGCATTCTAAAAATTCTTCACTTTCAGCCATAAAGTTTTGGATTGATTACTATTTACTGGATCACTTTGTCACTGCAAGAATGATGAACTAGGATGATGTAAACTGTAACATGCTTTCCTTGGATTCAACTGACGATAAGCATCAAACTTGAATGCCTTTTTTTGTATCTTTATTAAAAATTTGTTGAAGAAAAATACTTCTCGATTAGAGCAATTTCCAACACTTTGGCCAAACCTAACTTTATATGCCACGTCAGAAGAGAATGGTGGCATTCAAGGACAACATGTCTACCTGATACAATATTCCTAAAGTAAAGCTTTGATTTCCTGCTTGTGGTATCATTCCTGCTGCTTACTATTTACTGGATCACTTTGTCACTTTCTCAATTGTTGAATTACATCATGGGCCAAGAAGGGCCTTGTTTAGGTGTTTGTAATCTCCATTTTGTTTGTGCTGGTGTTCCTGTTGTTGGTGGATGTGCAATATATATTTCCTAGCTAGAGTTGCAATGGTAACCAACTGGACCATAGATTTCTAGAGATAGGTAATTTCGTTGGTGGCAGTTAAAAGATGGACCTTTCCTCATTGTTTGGACAAATGGCATGACCTGTACGATATATGCATGTTAAACAGTAATTTTGTTTCATTTACCAAATAAGTCAGATTCATTCTTGAATCTTATTCAAGAGGACAGTGAATGATTAAGATTCATTTGCGCAGTAGGTCTATCTTTTTCCCCCAAAAAAGAAAGATATTATAAAAATCAAGTTAGATTGGCAGTGAGCTCTAGATGGGGCTGTGCGCTCTTCCATCCGGTGTCGTACAAGACACCGCAGATGGGGATTGCTGTTGTAGTCCATTCCCACCTGGCCACTGAGAGGTACCTGTCTCTCTCTGAGTTGCACTGTCCGCTTGTGCTTGGTTTGATTCCATTCGATTTGCTCATCTCCCCTTTCCCTGATGTTGTGCGGTTTTCTTCCTCATGCAGGTCAGGTAGGATGAGACAGACTGACGTGTGGTGCACGCCCCGCACCAGCGAATCCATCTCGTACTTCAACTGCAATGGTGAGTCTCACTTGCTGTCTTCCCTCTCTTTTCTCCTCTTTTAGCAAAAATGAATTTCAGGGTTGTGTTTGTGTGTGTGTGTGTGTGAGAGAGAGAGAGAGTTGCCTTGTGATTTTGATTCTAGTTAAATCTGCTATGTATGTGCTTTAATTTACGTCGACGAACTTCTGAGGCTGGAGATGAACAACCTTTGATTTTCAACTGTCTTTACCAACCCTGCCTAACATATGTGCTTTCACTGCTTATTTGTGGATCTGAAAGTTTTCCTTTGATTAAATGGCGTTAGTTGTAACGGAATAAAATGTTATTCAGCTTTAAGTACATAATAAAGGAATAAATTTACCTGATAGTGTTTGTAATGTGCATGAAAAGTTTATCCTCTAAAGAACCAAGTTGCATCCTGCCCTGTCCACATGCCCAATTGTTTATTGTATGGAAGAAAATGATAAGATGCCTACCCGGTAGTGTTCCTAGAGTAAAATTTTCATTGCCTCTTGTGGTACTGTAAGCAAGTGCTGGAAGTCTCAAATGATAAGACAACTTCGTTAGTGTTTGTTACAACACAAGTGGATTTGCTTAATCTTCCATTTATGATTTCTTGAAGTGAACATTCCTTGTCTGTTTTCTTGTGCATGAAAATTCTTTGCTTATTCATTTTGAACTCAAGGGTTTCTCAGTTTAGTCTGGAATTCAACCCTGGATATGCCAGTGCAATATGCCTTAGCGTTAATCGAGGGCCTTCTTGTATTGAATATATCAGTGGAAGTTTTGTATTTTTATTGATTTCTGTAGAAGCAAAATACTTATTGATTAAAGAAATTTCCAGCTCTTTGGCCACTCCCACGTCCCAACTTTGTGCTTGGAGTATGTCTACTTGTTTAAATGGTTTGCTTTAAGTCTTGAATAAAAGCTTTAGGAAAAAAAGGCTGAAAGTGGGACACTGGGACCAACCAGCTAGTCTGTTACGGATTCTTCAAAATGTTATACTGTGTGTCTATATAGTGTGCTAACTAATAATTCTTCACTTTTAGCCAATAGCGTATTGAATTGATTACTATTTATTGGATCACCTTTTCACTTTCTCAACTCCTAAAATTGTCACTGCAAGAATGATGAACTATGATGATGTATACTGTAACATGCTTTCCCTGGATTCACCTGACGATAAGCATCAAACTTGAATGCCCTTTGTGTGATATACATTATACATTTGTGCGCAATCCTAGAGTTAGAATCTGAAACATATAACACCTAGTTTTTTATGTACTACCCCCTTGCCCAGCTGTATCTGAGGTAGGTACCTTTCTCTCTCTCCGAGCTGCACTACCCCCTTGCCCAGCTGTATCTTTCATTGAGCCCATGATAGTGGAACACGAAATGTTGCTGGTCTTTTTTACCGATATATACACTTTCCTGGACAGTTGCTCCCATAGATTTAGCAATCTGGTAGAACTGAACTTCCATTTATGTGATCTATTAGATGGTTCAGTTATGTGATGATGAACTAGGCTTTACTCTGGTGGTCTCAACTTGGTTAAGTTGGTGCGATTCGTGATGTCTAGGATCGGCTGTAGAGGATGACCGACTATGAAAATTCGACATTAAAGTAATAAAGAGAAGAAAACGAACTGCCATAGTAAACTAACATAGTATACTAATGAATATTTGATGTTATTATACATTCCAGTAGGATTCTGTCTTTATGTGCTTATTTGAACTATAATATAGAGTTATCAAATATTTCTACACACCATAAAAAGAACCTTAGCCTCTTGGGGCTTGAATTAGATGTAGAGGTCCAGGTCTAGCTAAGCCTTTTGGGACTGACAAGGCAGGTTGCTTTTGAGGCTTGCTCATTTTTATTTTTCTCAGTTTAGGACCAGGGGTTATTTTTCAGTAGAATACCATGAATGCCGGTTTCTATTGATTTAATGTGAATTGGCCAAGTACTATTTTTTCCACTTGTTATGATCATGTTTTACAAAATTTGGAGTTTATACAATTCATTAGGTTGTCTGTACTAAATTACCACCCTGAAGATTTGTTTTTTGTGTTGTCCTTGTGTAGGATTTGGTACAACATGATCACCTATGCAGAGGAGAAGAGGTTCATTATGCCAGGCAAGGTGCGCGGTGGTAGGCTCAGTCTTCGGCCTCGTCATCTTCCATTGGCCCCGCTGTGGAGCCACATAGGCGGCGATGTTGGGCATCGGCTAGAAGACAACCATGGTGAGCTCCCCCAGCACCTCTCCTTTCTCTGCTCCTCGACTCCCGCTGCTCTGACCTTGTGGTCATCGAGCCACGGCTTTCGTTGCTCTTGGTTCACGGCCATCATGATGCCATGTCAAATGGATAAGTTGCGATGATATTGACCTGTTGTTTAGTGCATTGTTCTCTCTCTATGTGTGTGTGTGTGATAAACTTTTCTTCTTTATTGCCTGCTTTATTGGTGAACATCACCTTTGATGAGCATGGGCGTGTGGATGGAGACTAAAACAAGATGGCGAGCAGCAACACGCCTGACTTCATCAACCTGTGTTCTTCCTAGTCTCTGATCCGATGGCTTATGCGACCACCTCACCATGTCCAAATATAAGTCATTGTTGCATGGAAGGTGAGCTATGGCTGCTTCTATGCTTTAGACTTGTTCCAGGGATCAGAAGTTTGAATCTGTGACTTTGCTTGTGCATGTTCTGTTATTGTTGGATTAAGCATGACTTTCTGCTGTTATATCCTTGGTCTCTAGGGCTTGTGTATCTTGATCATTACTCACAGTTTACAAGGAGTAAATATCTGTTCTATTTAGGGTACGCATGATGCCTTTACTTCTGTTTAAGGTCAAATTGTTGTTAGAGTGAGATTTTAATTAGATGAGCCACTCCTCTACACTGTTTACACGAATTTGATGGTTATGAACCAAAAAGATGGTTCTCGATGATTTGATTGCTCACTTGGTTGTTACATGTATTTCTAGAATGAAGACCATGACACCACACTTGGTTTGAGCTCTTGATCTTTAGAGTTTGATGATGAATTCTGGTACTGGAACTTGTTGTTTTGTCTAGACGATATTTGATTTATAGGGGTTGTTTGGATCGCACCCCCGATCCGCTTGGCCAAATATTTGGCGTTGACCGCTGTAAGGGCATATTTTATCCCTCAGGTGTTTTGGTGATTGATGACAATGCATTTGCGGACTAATCATGTGCCTTGAGTTTTTCAGATACTTCATCTCTAGGCATGAGACGATTCGGTGCCCCTCGAAGACTATTGAAATCGGTGTTGTTCTACGTTTCTCTTTGGTGGATTTGAGTCGTAGGAGAGCTGTACTATTAAGAGGGGGTCCGCGTTGGAAAGGTTTGGGTGGAATCAACACGTACACTTGTTCCTCCTTTCCCTGGATTTTGGAGCTTCCCTTTGTTATCTTGGTTGTGCGGAAATCTGACGACTACTGCTGTACTTGCGGTAGTACCGCTGTGTGTCACGGTAGTACCGCTCATCTGGAGCGGTAGTACTGCGGCTCCCAGGCCTTGTGCCGCTCCGGTGCGGTAGTAGGGGCGGATGTAATTTTTTACATCCGCGCCCTCCATGGTAGTACCGCTCGTCCAGCGCGGTAGTACCGTGGCCCTCCTACCTAGTACCGCAGTGTCGCGGTAGTAGGCGCGGATGTAATTTTTTACATCCGTGCCCGCACGGTAGTACCGCGCCTCGCGAGCGGTAGTACCGCATCAGATTTTTGTACCACCTCAGTTTCAGCGGAAGTAGGCACAGATGTAATTTATTTCATCCGCGCCCTTCCCAAGCCGTGACTTTCCTGCCTAGCGGTAGTACCGCAAGTGGGTGCGGTAGTACCGCCCAAGCGGTAGTACTGCCCCCTTGTCAGGCTAGTTCCGGCCTGTGCTGTTGTCGCGGTAGTACTATGGTCAGCCACGGTAGTACCGCACAGCTTCGCGGTAGTACCGCGCCCCTGGAGCGGTAGTACCGTGTGTCGCGGGCTGAACATGTGGATAACGGTTGGATTCTTTCCACGACTATATAAGGGGTGTCTTCTACCTCTAGTTGACTACCTCTTCCACCTCTAAGCTCCATTGTTGCTCCAAGCTCCATTTTCACTCGATCTCTCTCCCTAGCCAATCAAACTTGTTGATTTGCTCGGGATTGGGTGACAAGTGCCCGATCTACACTTCCACCACAGGATATTTGATTCCCCCCACTTATCCCTAGCGGATCTTGTTACTCTTGGGTGTTGAGCACCCTAGACGGTTGAGGTCACCTCGAAGCCATACTCCATTGTGGTGAAGCTTCGCGGTATTGTTGGGAGCCTCCAAGTGTTGTGGAGATTGCCCCAATCTTGTTTGTAAAGGTCCGGTTGCCGCCTTCAAGGGCTCCAATAGTGGAATCACGGCATCTCGCATTGTGTGAGGGCGTGAGGAGATTACGGTGGCTCTAGTGGCTTCTTGGGGAGCATTGTGCCTCCACACCGCTCTAACGGAGACGTACTTCCCCTTAAAAGGAAGGAACTTCGGTAACACATCCTCGTCTCCACCGGCTCCACTCTTGGTTATCTTGTCCCTTTACTTTTGCAAACTTACTTGTGCTATATCCATTGCTTGCTTGTGTGCTTATTGTCTTTGCATCATATAGGTTGTCCACGTAGTTGCACATCTAGACAACCTATTTCATTGCAAGGTTTAAATTGTTAAAGAAAAGTCTAAAAAGTGTTAGTTGCCTATTCACCCCTCCCTCTAGTCAACCATATCGATCCTTTCAATTGGTATCAGAGCCTCGTCTCTTTATTAAGGACTTTGCCATCCGAAGAGTATGGTTGATAACAATGACGGTGCGGAGGATCCCGTCTCTCTCAATTGGTATCAGAGCCTCGTCTCCGGTGTGAATCCCGTCTCGTCTTCGGCCGAAGGGGGAACCTCGGTCTCTCGTGAGGAATTTAATGTGGCTTTAGACACATTGAAAACCTCCATGACGGCCGAGGTTAAAAGCATGTTTTCTGAATTCCTAGAGGGACTCAAACTATCTACCTCGCCAATGAAAGTGGGTGATCCCATTAATAAGGTGATGGATGCTAACCCCGACAAGGGGGAAGCTAATAGTGAAAAGAGTCCGTCTACTAGTGGTAGAAATGGCACCAGCATCTTTGCCAATGTGGAACCCCCGGTGTATAGAGGACCGATCCCCTCTACTCATTTGAATCATGCCGGTCCTCCTCCTAAATATGTGAAAAATGAAGATTTTGATGCTTCGCTCTATCGCTTCAAGCGTCACTTAAAACATGTTAACACTAACCTTTGGAGAATTATTGAAGAAGGTTTCTATCCTCATGATCCAAGCAACTTCACTCCTTGAGAAGAAGTGGACAATCAATTCAATGAAAGTGCTCTCTTCATCATCCAAGATGCAATCCTTCCCGAAGATCTCCCTCATCTTCGACCTCATGCCATGGCTAAAGAAGCATGGAAATGTGTTGAGCGTCTCTATCGAGGAAGTGCTAGCATTCAACGCTCCAACTATGAAGTGGTGCAAGATGAGGCCGATGAGTTTGCTATGAAAGAGGATGAAGAACCTCGTGAGCTCTTTCGAAGAGTGACCAAACTCGCGGTCGCACTCCGAGATCATGGAAGCAAGGACACGGATGACAACTGGATCAAGCGCAAGTTCCTCAAGGCCATGATGCCCTACAACAAGTCCATGTCCTCCGTCATTCGCCAAAGACCGGACTTCCACTCCATGACCTCTAGTGAAGTGTTGGATGAGTTTGTTGCAATGAGCATCTTGGACAAGACCGCCGACAATGCGGTGCTCCGTTCCCAAAGGGCAAAGAAGCCCAATCTTGCCTTGGAGGCCAAGGTTAGTGTGGAAGAAGAAGAAGAAGAGGAAGATGAGGAGAGCAACCCCGAGGACACGAAGTATGATTATCATGAGCACATGGCTCTTGCCTCAAGACAGTTTTGGAGTAAGAAGACTACAAGACCCAACTTCAACAAGAACAACTCAAGTGGCCTCAAGGGGAAGCAACGAGTTAGAACTTGTTTCAACTGTGGCAATGTTAGCCATTTCGTTGCGGATTGTCCATACGAGAAGCGGGAAGACAATGGTGGCAAGTTCATTCGAAAAGACAAAGCCAAGTCCTTCCCCAACAAGAACAACTTCACCAGGAAGACTCCTCGCGGGTTGGTGGTTCAAGAAGAATACCGTGAGGATGACGATGATGATGAAGATGGTGAAACAATGGCCATGGCATCTGTTGCCATTGTCACAACTCCTCGGGTGTCTCTCTTCGATGCACCTAACGAGAACATCACCGCCAAGTGCCTCATGGCTAAGGCCACCAACAAGGTTTCTGCTTCCGGTGGGGGATCATGGTTGCTCGATAGTGGAGCAACAAATCATATGTACGGGAGCAAGGACTTGGTGGTGGACATGCACAAGATCCCATCTATGCCCACCAATGTCGAATGGGGTGATGCCTCACATTCTAAGGTATTGGGTCTTGGCAAGGTTGTCATTTCTCATGATCTAACGATCGAGAAAGTCATGCTTGTTGAGTCCCTTGTGTTCCATTTACTTTTCGTTCGTCAACTCGCACTCATGGGTTTTGCCACCTTCTTTGATATTGATACCGTGGCCCTCTTGTGGAGCAAGACTCTTAAAGTAGCCTTTGTTGGGCATGTCGAGAACGGTCTCTATGTGGTTAACTTTTCGGAGCAACCCACTAAGACCGTGACATGCCTAATGGCTAAAGTTGATGTGGGATGGCTTTGGCATCGCCGTTTAGCCCACGTCAATATGAGATCTTTGCAAAGTCTTCTCAAGGGGGACCATGTTCATGGACTAACGAATGTTAGTTTTGCCAAAGATCGTGTTTGCAGTGCTTGTATCGAAGGAAAGCTTCATGAGACGGCTCACCCTCCCACAACTATCATCTACTCGAAGAGACCCTTGGAGCTCCTCCACATGGACCTCTTTGGGCCCCCATCCTTTGATAGTCTTGGGGGTAGAAAGTATTGCTTGGTGATTGTGGATGATTATTCAAGATACACTTGGGTATACTTCTTCAAGAGGAAGAGTGAGACTCAACAAACCGTCATCGACTTTGCAAATGAAGCTCAACGTCAACACAATGCAAAGATCTTGACAATAAGAAGTGACAACGGCACCGAGTTTAAGAACTACACCTTGGATGAGTTTCTTAGTGATGAAGGGATCAAGCATCAATATTCTACACCATATACCCCTCAACAAAATGGTGTTGCGGAGAGGAAGAACCGGACGTTGATGGATGCGGCAAAGACCATGATGGCGGAGTTCAAGTCTCCATACAACTTCTGGGCCGAAGCCATCAACACAGCTTGTCATGCATCCAATCGGCTCTATCTTCGCAAAGGCTTGAACAAGACTCCGTATGAGATACTCACCGGGAACAAGCCCAATCTCAAGTACTTCCGGGTGTTCGGGTGTAAGTGTTTCATTCTCAAGAAAGGTGTTCGCTTGTCTAAATTCGAAGCTAGAGCTCATGAGGGCATATTTGTTGGTTATGCTACAAACTCTCATGCTTACCGTGTTCTCAACAAGTCCAACGGACTCATTGAGGAGACGTGTAACGTAGAGTTTGATGAAAATAACGGCTCCCAAGTGGAGCAAAGTGGTACTTGTGATGTAGGCGATGAAATTCCTCCCCAAGCCATAAGAAGAATGGGTATTGGTTATATCCTACCTATTGAGGAACCCCTTGTGGCCGAAGGAGAAGGACAATGCTCCACTCAAGTGGAGCCATCACCTCCCCAAGACCCACACGCTTCCGAAGAACAAAGTGAAGGCCCTCACCCTCATGAACAAGACCAAGGGCAAGATCAACCTCAAGATGATGGTGAACCTCTAAATGATGCCCAAGGTCAAGTTCTCCCCCTCGAGCAAGTTCAAGATCATGAGCAAGCTCAAGACGGCACTCAAGATGATCAAGTTAACCTTCCTCCTTCCACACCAGAGGAGGAATTAGAGCGTCGTGCCGCGAAGATAGATTCCAAACTCACCACACAAGGCCATCTCATGGAAAACGTGGTTGGAAGCCTAAGAAAGGGGGTAAGCACTCGTAGACAATTAGCTAACTATTGTGAACATCATGCGTTTGTCTCTTGTGTTGAACCCCAAAAGGTCTATGAGGCGCTCGAAGACTCGAATTGGCTCAATGCCATGCATGAAGAACTCAACAACTTCGAATACAACAAGGTGTGGAGATTGGTGCCAAGACCTTCGGGGAACCACAACGTCATTGGAACAAAGTGGATCTTCAAGAACAAGCAAGATGCTCATGGGAACATCATTCGCAACAAGGCAAGATTGGTAGCGCAAGGCTACTCCCAAGTCGAGGGTATCGACTACGGTGAAACCTTTGCTCCCGTTGCTCGTCTTGAATCCATTCGTTTGTTGATTGCTTATGCTTCCCATCACAACTTTAAGTTGCAACAAATGGATGTGAAAAGTGCTTTTATTAATGGTCCCATTAATAAGTTGGTTTATGTCAAGCAACCCCCCGGGTTCGAGGACCCCTACTTTCCGGATCATGTGTATCAACTCGATAAGGCACTCTATGGCCTTAAACAAGCCCCACGTGCGTGGTATGACCACCTTACCGAGTTGTTACAAGATCGTGGATTTGAAGTAGGACAAATCGATCCCACTCTTTTTACTAAGAAGGTCAAAGGGGAGTTGTTTGTATGCCAACTATATGTTGATGATATTATCTTTGGTTCTCCTAACAAAGCTTTCAATGAGGAATTTGCTGCTCTCATGACCTCCAAGTTCAAGATGTCTTCGATGGGAGAGTTGAAGTTCTTCCTTGGCTTTGACATCAAACAAAGAAGAGAAGGAACCTTCATCAACCAAGCCAACTACACTCAAGACATGCTTAAAAGATTCAAGCTAAGTGATGTCAAGCCGGCTTCTACACCAATGCCTACCAAGTGCCAACTTGACATCGATCCCAATGGTAAAGCGGTGGATCAAAAGGTATATCGCTCCATGATTGGCTCCTTGCTTTACCTTTGTGCATCTAGACCGGATATCATGTTGAGTGTGGGGCTGTGTGCACGGTTTCAAGCCGCACCAAAGGAAAGTCACTATGTGGCGGTCAAGAGAATCTTTCGATATTTGGCTCATACCCCAAACTTTGGCTTATGGTACCCAAGAGGAGCAAATTTCAAGCTTGAAGGTTTCACGGATTCCGATTGGGCGGGGGACAAAGTGGATAGGAAGTCCACTTTCAGAGGGTGCCAATTTCTTGGTTGCTCTTTGGTAAGTTGGTCTTCCAAGAAGCAAAGTTGTGTGTCTCTCTCGTCCACCGAAGCGGAGTATGTGGCGGCCGGTAGTTGTTGTGCTCAACTCCTATGGATGAGGCAAACTTTAAAGGAGTACGGTGTCATTTGTGACAAAGTGCCTCTTTGGTGTGATAATGAAAGTGCCATCAAGATTTCTCTCAACCTGGTACAACACTTCAAGACGAAGCACATTGAGATTCGGTATCGCTTCATCCGGGATCACATTAGGCGAGGGGAGATCGAGCTCAAGTATGTCAACACTCATGATAACCTTGCAGATATTTTCACGAAGCCTTTGGATGAAGCAAGATTTCGCGAGTTAAGGCATGAGCTAAATATCATTGATTTGAGCAATGTGACTTGAACCCGTACACCCCCCACCACACTCAACGTGTTGTCTAGTTTAGGTGTAGGCATGGACATAGGGGGAGTGTTGTTCTCTCAATGAACTCTCCCTCCCCCCATTATGCATAAATCGATCACCTCTTTCACATTAGCCATTTTTAATGGTACTTGTGCTTCAAAGACGAGTTTTGGTCATGGGCCCAAGGATAATTCTTCGCGGTGCCATACCATCCAACTCAAACATAGGTGGCTTCGGCCACCGCCCTCTCTCCTTGAGAGGCTTTGTCGCTTGGTGGTTTCTTGTTGTCTTTTTGCCTCTGGTTTGTGCGTGTTCTTGTGGTTTCTTGTGTGTGAAAAGTTTCAGCGCAAAGGCTTTTTCTTCTCGTGTTGAAACTTGCGGTGACTTGAGCTCACGGTACTACCGCGGCCAGCTACGGTACTACCGCAGCCAGCCATGGTACTACCGCTTGCGGGAGCACGGTACTACCATCACCACGCGGAAGTAATTTTTTACTGCCGCCTGGTTGAGCGGTACTACCGCCTCGGCGCGGTACTTCCGCTCGAGCGGTACTACCGCGATGATACGCGGTACTACCGCGCCGGTTCGAGCGCGTCGGGATAAGGACAGGCATGGGGACTTTTAACTCCCCATACCCATTCGCCGTCCTCTCTCTCCACGTCGCCTCCTTCTCTCCCTCGCTCAAGAACGGAGCCGGCGCTCGTCGCTGGATCTCCTCCACCGGCTGCCCTCCCGTGATTCCGACCGGTAGGATCAATCCCCACCACGTGCTCTTGCTATGGACCAAGGTTTTTCCCCAACTCCCTCTCCGTGTTGATTGTGTTTAGTGTTTCTAGGTTTGGGGGGAGGCTTGTGTGTTCTTGAGATTCTTAGGCTTAATCTCTGCAAGAGTAGGATGAAGGAGCGTGGTATTGCATAGGATTTATACTTGTATTGTTGTCTTGCGCTATATCGGATCATCGTAGCACCGCCATTGTTTCGCGGTTCTTTTCAGATTCAAACCGCCGGTTGGATCTGACGCGACGCGGTACTACCGCCCGTCTGGCGCGGTACTACCGCTTGCACGGTACTACCGCCCTTCGGGAGCGGTACTACCGCGCTCTATGCGGTACTAAAATTTTACTTCCGCTCCAACCACGGTACTACCGTGACCTCGCATGGTACTACCACGTTTGGAGCAGTACTAATATTTTAGTACCGCAGGCAGTGGCAGTTCTACCATGGCTCACATCTATCGCATGCCAACTTTCTCGTATGCCTTCTATGTGTTTCTTGTGCTTTTTCGTGGCCTTTGCATTGATCCTTTCGCGTATTTGGTGTTTTGCATGTGTGTCTCAGGTGGTGGCTCTCGCCGGTCCAACCCCAGTCGTGACACTAGTTCCAAACGTCTGCGCAACCCAGGTGATGTACCAGAGGGCTCGTCTGCCTCCAAGCGCAATGTCAAGCACTCAGCTAGCAAGCACAAGGAGCCCGCTAAGGGCATGGATGAGATAGCCCAAGCTGATTATGTCCGTCTCAGGCAGCTTCACCCTTATGTGCACCCGCGTTCCACTGTCAGAGGCTGTGAGCTGTTCTGGAACAAGCAACAGACCAACATCTATCTGGATGTCATCAAGAACAAGCAGAATACCTATGTGGAGGTGAAGTGGATTGATATGCATCACATGAGGAAGGACAAGTTCCGTGACTACTTTGGAGAGGCTCTGGACTTGGTGGAGCAGTTTGGCATTGAGCATGTGTTAACCTTCCACCTCGACTATGACCCTGAGCTTATCTGTCAGTTCTTTGCCTCAGTCTACTTTCACTCCGATGAGGAACGGAGGATGACCTGGATGACCAATGGCCGTAAGCTGTCTGCTACCTGGAAGGAGTTCATGGATCTTCTCCAGGTTCCTGATGATGGGCTCAACTCTCCAGTGGGTGTTCGCCCCCATGCCAATGCTGACTCTGCCAACAAGGACAGGCTTGCACCATTCATGGTTGAGAAGGCGCTCGCCAATGGCAAGACAACTCTGGTACTCAACCCTTTTTTGGATATCATGTATCGCATCTTCCGCAACTCCTTGTTCCCTCGCATCGATGACAAAGACAAGGTTCATGCCTATATGGTGGACATGATGCTCATCTGCGAGGAGGCTCGTTCGTCTCAGTCTCAGCCACTTGATGTCTCACACATCATGTGGTGTGAGCTCCGGTTTGTAGTGTTCAACCGCAAGGTGCCTATCTATGGGCCCTATCTGTTTCTGCTGATTTCAAAGACTTGGGAGAAGATGTTCCCTGATGAGGAGTTTCTTGCTGCAGACTGGGTTCGCCATGAGCCCATCTGCCTGCGTATCAAATCCAACTGGGCCAACACCACTACTCGTGCCGAGGCGACTGCTGCTAGGGCTGCTGTTGATGAGGAGGATGCTGGCGCCGAGGATGTTGCTGAGGGCCGTGCTGCTAGGCCTTCCCAGAGTACCACTATGCCATCATGGGCCAAGAAGCTGAAGGACAAGATGAAGACTCTTTTCTTCATGCAAGCCAAGGGGCAGTACAGGACTCACGTGGCGTCCAACGAGAGTCGTCGCCGGGACAACAAGATCTTGCAGCTCTATGGTGAGGCAGTGTCTGGCAGGTCTGAGGAGCACATCACTCCAGAGGCCAAGTGGATGGAGAAGCAGGGCTACAGGTGGACTGAGTCTGAGGAGGATGTCGAGGAGACCATCCCTGCTGCCGAGGAGACCGACAGAGAGGCTTGGGATGAGGTCTCTGCTTGAGCCACCTCTTGTGTGTAGGTGTCCTCTCTGCCTTTTTGGCGTCTCGATGCCAAAGGGGGAGAGAGTGTAGGGATTTGCGAGTGTGTCGTGTGTTTGCTGCTTTCTCGTTTGAACTATTTGCTGCTTTCTCGTTTGAACCTCGATAGCTTTACTTCGTATGGTGTAAGACATATGCACTCTATCTATCCTAGCGAGCTTGTGTTATATTGTGTTATCTTTATGCTTTGCTATGCTTATTATCATGCCTTGGTCTCTAAAATATAGGGGGAGTGTTGATCCTAGTCTGTGTGCTATGCAGTCCAAAGCATTCATCTAAAGTGCACACATCTAGGGGGAGCCCGTCTATATTTTAGAGCGGTGGGGTTTGCCCCTGCTCTAAATTATCTTATCTATATGCAAATCCCGTGTTGTCATCAATCCACCAAAAAGGGGGAGATTGTAAGGGCATATTTTATTCCTCAGGTGTTTTGGTGATTGATGACAATGCATTTGCGGACTAATCGTGTGCCTTGAGTTTCTCAGATACTTCATCTCTAGGCATGAGACGATTCGGTGCCCCTCGGAGACTATTGAAGTCGGCGTTGTTCTACGTTTCTCTTTGGTGGATTTGAGTCGTAGGAGAGCCGTACTATTAAGAGGGGGTCCGCGTCGGAAAGGTTTGGGTGGAATCAACACGTATACTTGTTCCTCCTTTCCCTGCATTTTGGAGCTTCCCTTTGTTATCTTGGTTGTGCGGAAATTTGACGACTACTGCTGTACTTGCGGTAGTACCGCAAGTACACGCGGTAGTACCGCGGTGTGTCACGGTAGTACCGCTCATATGGAGCGGTAGTACCGCGGCTCCCAGGCCTTGTGCCGCTCCGGTGCGGTAGTAGGGGCGGATGTAATTTTTTACAACCGCACCCTCCATGGTAGTACCGCTCGTCCAGCGCGGTAGTACTGTGGGGGCCCACGGTAGTACCGCTCCCTAGGAGTCGTAGTACCGTGGCCCTCCTACCTAGTACCGCAGTGTCGCGGTAGTAGGCGCGGATGTAATTTTTTACATCCGCGCCCGCACGGTAGTACCGCGCCTCGCGAGCGGTAGTACCGCGTCGGATTTTTGTACCACCTCAGTTTCAGCGGAAGTAGGCACGGATGTAATTTATTTCATCCGCGCCCTTCCCAGGCCGTGACTTTCCTGCCTAGCGGTAGTACCGCAAGTGGGTGCGGTAGTACCGCGCAAGTGGTAGTACTGCCCCCTTGTCAGGCTAGTTCCGGCCTGTGCTGCTGTCGCAGTAGTACTATGGTCAGCCACGGTAGTACCGCACAGCTTCGCGGTAGTACCGCGCCCCTGGAGCGGTAGTACTGTGTGTCGTGGGCTGAACATGTGGATAACGGTTGGATTCTTTCCACGACTATATAAGGGGTGTCTTCTACCTCTAGTTGACTACCTCTTCCACCTCTAAGCTCCATTGTTGCTCCAAGCTCCATTTTCACTCGATCTCTCTCCCTAGCCAATCAAACTTGTTGATTTGCTCGGGATTGGGTGACAAGTGCCCGATCTACACTTCCACCACAGGATACTTGATTCCCCCCACTTATCCCTAGCGGATCTTGTTACTCTTGGGTGTTGAGCACCCTAGATGGTTGAGGTCACCTTGAAGCCATACTCCATTGTGGTGAAGCTTCGCGGTATTGTTGGGAGCCTCCAAGTGTTGTGGAGATTGCCCCAATCTTGTTTGTAAAGGTCCGGTTGCCGCCTTCAAGGGCTCCAATAGTGGAATCACGGCATCTCGCATTGTGTGAGGGCGTGAGGAGATTACGGTGGCCCTAGTGGCTTCTTGGGGAGCATTGTGCCTCCACACCGCTCTAACGAAGACGTACTTCCCCTTAAAAGGAAGGAACTTCGGTAACACATCCTCATCTCCACCGGCTCCACTCTTGGTTATCTTGTCCCTTTACTTTTGCAAGCTTACTTGTGCTATATCCATTGCTTGCTTGTGTGCTTATTGTCTTTGCATCATATAGGTTGTCCACGTAGTTGCACATCTAGACAACCTATTTCATTGCAAGGTTTAAATTGTTAAAGAAAAGTCTAAAAAGTGTTAGTTGCCTATTCACCCCTCCCTCTAGTCAAGCATATCGATCCTTTCAACCGCAGCAATGGCATCTATCTGGATGGTTTCCCATTTTTTGGCTCGCCTGATGCCCATCGAAATCCTGTGCCAGAATTTTGGCGAGTCGGTGATTGGCAGGGCTACCAGGGCCAGAATCCAAAGGGACACATAGTCCTTTTTACCTAGGCATGGTTGTTTTGCGTGTTAGTAAGTAGTTCAAGCTTACCAGGGGCTTAATTTGGACAGACTAATCCATCCATGTTGGGCCCTGAACTTGGATTCACTAATCCATCTTAGCGTAAGTAGTTGTACATCAACAATATAAGTGGGATAATACCTTTAGAACTTGACAAACATGTCAGTTTTGATCATTATTCTAGACACATTGTGGCACCTATGAGTTGCAATTCCTGTAAAAAAATGTACCTGTTTACTCCTTTTGAAACAAATAGATTTGTCAATTGCATGTGTCCTTTCCTTTTCTTGTCTGGACCCCCACATTTCTGACGGTGCCCCTCCCCTACAAAAAACCCATCATGGCACAATGCATGGATTTGTATGAGAATTTATTTCCAGAAGTCACTTTGGATTTCCATGTCTTATTGAATGATAACACGTTCTTGTAGTTTTCTTCTTTCATATGACCATATCCAGTTAGGTCTCTAATTAAAACGGAATGTAAATCTATTTTGTAGTTCCTTTCCAGTGGCTTTAATGCTTTTTTTGTAGGCCTGCTTGTTGGAATGATATCGTGTATTTGGTTTTTTAGACAAGACAATGTGTGTTTGATTCTTAGATGATGAGGGATCGTATCTTCCACAGAGCTTGGATTCTGCTTTATATTCTGGTTTGGTTGATACGAGGATCACTTACACTGTTTAATATTCCTCTTTGTTTGATTCGGCAGGCGACACACAGGCAGATGATGATCCTGTTGGAGAACGTAGTAATTTCAAAAAAAATTCTGCGTACACGCAAGATCATGGTGATGGCATAGCAACGAGAGGGGAGAGTGTTGTCCACGTACCCTCGTAGACCATAAGCGGAAGCGTTATGACAACGCGGTTGATGTAGTCGTACGTCTTCACGATCCGACCGATCCAAGTACCGAACGTACGGCACCTCCGAGTTCAGCACACGTTCAGCTCGATGACGATCCCCGGGCACCGATCCAGCAAAGCTTCGGGGATGAGTTACGTCAGAACGACGACGTGGTGACGATGATGATGCTCTACCGGCGCAGGGCTTCGCCTAAACTCCGCGACGATATGACCGAGGTGGAATATGGTGGAGGGGGGCACCGCACACGGCTAAGGAACGATCCGTAGATCAACTTGTGTTGTTGTGCCTAGAGGTGCCCCCGTGCCCCGTATATAAAGGAGCAAGGGGGGAGGGGCGGCCGGCCTAGTAGGGGCGCGCCAAGGGGAGTCCTACTCCCACCGGGAGTAGGACTCCCTCCTTCCTTGTTGGAGTAGGAGAGAAGGAAAGAGGGGGAGAGGAAGAAGGAAAGAGGGGCTGCACCCCTTGTCCAATTCGGACCAGAGGGGGGCTGCGCGCCTCCTTCCTTTCGGCCTCTCTTCTCAATTCCCGTATGGCCCAATAAGGCCCATATACTCCCGGCGAATTCCCGTAACTCTCCGGTACTCCGAAAAATACCCGAATCACTCGGAACCTTTCCGAACTCCGAATATAGTCGTCCAATATATCGATCTTTACGTCTCGACCATTTCGAGACTCCTCGTCATGTCCCCGATCTCATCCGGGACTCCGAACTCCTTCTGTACATCAAAACTCATAAACTCATAATATAACTGTCATCGAAACCTTAAGCGTGCGGACCCTACGGGTTCGAGAACTATGTAGACATGACCTAGAACTATTCTTGGTCAATAACCAATAGCGGAACCTGGATGCCCATATTGGCTCCTACATATTCTACGAAGATCTTTATCGGTCAAACCGCATAACAACATACTTTGTTCCCTTTGTCATCGGTATGTTACTTGCCCGAGATTCGATCGTCGGTATCCAATACCTAGTTCAATCTCGTTACCGGCAAGTCTCTTTACTCGTTCTGTAACACATCATCTTATAACTAACTCATTAGTTACAATGCTTGTAAGGCTTAGGTGATGAGTATTACCGAGAGGGCCTAGAGATACCTCTCCGACAATCGGAGTGACAAAACCTAATCTCGAATTATGCCAACCCAACATGTACCTTCGGAAACACATGTAGAGCACCTTTATAATCACCCAGTTACGTTGTGACGTTTGGTAGCACACAAAGTGTTCTTCCGGTAAACGGGAGTTGCACAATCTCATAGTTGCAGGAACTTTGTATAAGTTATGAAGAAAGCAATAGCAACATACTAAACGATCAAGTGCTAGGCTAACGGAATGGGTCATGTCAATCACATCATTCTCCTAATGATGTGATCCCATTAATCAAATGACAACACATGTCTATGGTTAACATAACCATCTTTGATTAATGAGCTAGTCAAGTAGAGGCATACTAGTGACTATATGTTTGTCTATGTATTCACACATGTATCATGTTTCTGGTTAATACAATTCTAGCATGAATAATAAACATTTATCATGAAATAAGGAAATAAATAATAACTTTATTATTGCCTCTAGGGCATATTTCCTTCAGATCCTGCCCTTGTTGCTCTGTTGTTCATGTTGCTCCCTTCCTCTGTAGATGACAATCCTCTGCCGCAGGAGAACACACCCCCGGAGGATGTGTTCGAGAACCTGAGACGCAGCGGCGACGACCTCATTGCAGACCAGGAGCAACAACATCCAGATCTTTAGCTCCAGAAGGAGGTCCGGTTTTGCTCCTACTCTACAGTGCTATTAACTGCACTTTCTGTCGCTGCCACTCATGGACTCTTGACTGAATGAACCTGGGTTTCCTTTTTGATGCATGTGTGTGGGGTAGCAGGAGAGCAAGTTCTTGGGGTCCATGTGAAATCTGCTCTCAACTTGTCAACAGAGGGGTAAGCCACTGAGTCACACACATTTCAACTTCTGAACCAAGAAAAACCAATCTTGTTTGCTACATATAAAAATAACAATTACAGTTCACGATTTAGTTGTTGACTTGTGTAGTCTCTCATGCTCTGCCATGGCTATTGGGATTCCTCTTTTCCATGTTTGGATGCCGGATGTTGCACTGTCGTTGTACTTTGGTTTGCTCTTCCTCCCTGTCAAAAGAGAGGGGAGACAGAGGGGGAGATCTTTAGTCTCAAGTTTCTAAGAGATGGTTTTATTTGTGAGCTCTAGCTTGAAAGTTCATTCATTTGCTGCTTGTGGGTGTCATGAATCAACAAGATTTAACTTCTGTTTCTAGAGATGATTGTGCTAGCTGTAACTAGTTCGTAGGTAGTTTATGCTGTAGTTTGTCTGGCTGGTGCTGTTACTGTAGGTAGTTTGATTTCTTAGGCCTTCTGTATCTAGAAATGGAATGTAAATCTATTGTGTAGTTCATTTCCTGTGGCAATAATGCTTTTTTGTAGACCTGCTTGTTAGAATGATAACGCTTGTTCTTTTAGACAAGACAATGCGTATTTGATTCTTAGATGATGAAGGATCTTCTCTTCCATAGAGCATAGCTTTTGTTTTATATCCTGGTTTGGTTGATACGAGGATCGCCTACACTGTTTTATATTCCTCTCTGTTTGATTTGGCATGTGGTTTCCTCATGCACGCAGATGATGATCCTGACCTATTGTCCCTCTCCCCTGCAGATGATCATCCTCTCTGCGGCAGGAGAACACACCCATGGAGGAGGTTTGATGGCCTACTCTACACCAGCACCTCCAAATCTTCGGCTCCAGGAGGAGGTTTGATTTTGCTCCTACTTTTGAGTGCTATTACCTGCACTTTCTGTTCCTGCCAATCATGGACGCTTAACTAAATGAATCCGAGGTTTCTTTTTAATGCATGTGTGGATGGCAGGAGAGCATGTTCTTGGGATTCCTCTTTTCTGTGTATGGACACACTATTGTTGTACTCTGGTTTGCTCTTCCTCCGTAACAAGAGGGGGCGTGGCGGCGGTATAATGATTGTGCTATTACTGGTTCAGTCTGTGTGATATAATGTTGATGATTAAGTCTTCCCTAGCGCGTCATTGCTGGATGGACATTGATGGCATTGTTAATCTGTACATGTAGGTTTCAGAGGGCGAAGTTGGTCATCATCAACCTGGGCCTCTACATGAAGAAGGCGGCGGACGTATTCTGGATCTCGTTGGTGCTGAACCGAACCTGGTTTTCCTAGTGTATAGTGCTGGACGTAGGCCTATCTGGGATGGTCTGTAATGTTTCTCGCCTCCTTGGGGAGTTGTTGTTCCTTCCTTGCTGAGATGATTGATGTTTTAGGAGAGTTGTTGTTGCTTTCTATTTACATGTTGTTGTGGACATGTGGATACATACATGTAATCATCTTGTTGTTCCTTCCTTGCTGAGATGATTGTATTTATAGGCCGGTCAGAATTATTGTCCGCCAATGAAATTTTGCTGAAAGATGCAGCCAAACCAAATTTGCCTACTTCTCTGAGCATCTATATAAAGGAGGACTTGTTTGAGGATCACATGCATAATCTGTTTGTCCTTGTTTTGAGGATCAATGCCTATGTAACCAGATCCATTTGCTTTGATTGTAAAAGCTACCATGTCAGCCACTTGGTTATTCTTGTGAAATAAGAGAAACTTGTTATTCTTGTGAAATAAGAGAAAAGAGACTGCCCATGCCATGAACATCAACCAAGGACGGCTTGAACATAAGAAAGATAAATTACAGACTTTATAAGAATTGATTTTCGACGTTCTCAAAGAAAGCAGAACATAATTGAATTACTTCACTGACTTAGAAAAGTTAGTTTGCCAAAAGGATAAAGAGAGAAAAGAAGTAATCTTCTTTGAGGTCAGTCATCATTAAGAAAAATGAGCTCTCTTTCTTGGTAATAGCAAGGATGAGCACCAGCCATCATCATCATCATGCGGCCATGACTTGTGCCACCTCACTGATCCATGGCATGATCTTCATCGTGCGGTCTGGATCGCGCCACCTCACTGATCCATGTGCATCCCTTCCCTATGACCATGGAATACTCCTTCATTCTAGTTCCCAAGTCCAAACCAACCTTATAAAACCATCTCTATCATTATATATACTAGAACTAGGGATCCAACCGCGTGCGGGGTGCGCGTGCTACTTAGACTTGGGACGCCGGACGACGGGGAGACGAGACGACAGTAGGCCGCTCCGGGCGATATTCGGGTCTCTTTGTTAGCTGCTCAAAGGTGGCTGAGTTCATCGTCATCCTGCAGGTGAATCCAACAAGTTCGAGTGAGTGGTGCTCCTGTTCTTCTTCTCTTGGATGGCGTTCTTGCTCTGCTTTTTGGGCATGCTTTGTTTGGTGCTGAGTGACAGCGGTGAGGGCGAGGCTCATGGCGGCCTCATATGCGCCAAGCGACGGCGGCGAGGGTAAGGCTCATGGTGGCCTCCCGTGCGCGCGGCGAGGGTGAGGCACGTTGTAGCCTCCAGTGCGCCAAGAGGCAACGACTAGGGCTCCGCACTGGCACTCTCGGTGTTTGACGCACTCGGAGCAGGGGCTCCCTTACGCATGCTTGGCAAGGAAGATGGTCGTGGGAAGATATAGTTTGCTTACACTCGTGTTCGTTCATTCGTGTTCGTTCATTCTTCCTCCCAATGGTTTTAAAAAATGTCAATGCATTTTTTAACACTTTAATGTGTTTCGATAAAAGATGCCGACAAAAAAGGGCTTGCTGTTGGTGGGTGTTAAAATTTTGAAGGAAAGAAACATACTACTTATAGGTCATGTGCTTTTAGTAAAGCATTCATCTGTTGTACAAATATTAATGTAAGTCTGCCAATACTGCAATTAAAAAAATGTTATTGTCATTTTAAAAATAAATTCTAGCCATGTAAATGTATTTAGAAAATATAAACAGTCTGAAAGGACAATAAACAATGAAGAATAATCCGAATCAGGAAAACTTAACTAATGTGATTTCTATCACCACAACAAATAATACCTTATTATCCTAGGTAAACTATATCGGCTTACAGGAAATAAAAAAACACAGGTTAAATCAGCGTAGCGTCTGCCTTACCCAGCCCCTGGCCCGTTATCAGCCCAAAGAGCCCTTGGCCTGCGTAAGTACCTCCCTTGCCCGTACATCCGGTCGCTCTTCTCCTTCCTCTGAAAAACCTATCTCCTCTCGCCTGGATCCGCCGCCACCCTGCTTAGTCCGACCGCAGCGACGCCTCCAGTCTTCCATGGTGAGGCAGCCGCGCTCCGGTGGTCGCCGGATCGGAGCCCCCATGTATTCCGCCGCCACGCAACGGGCTCAGGGCCGTAAAGTGCTTCAGCGAGCTCATTTGCCTGCGGCACACGATGGCTCCTCGTGCTCCAGACGCCGAGTCCCTCGACCACAGGTATATTTCCGTCTCTACTTGCTATAACAGGTCCGTCTCTTCTCCGTTTGCTAGATACAGAGAAAAGTTATATGTGATGATAAACATATGTACTGCAGGCTGTAATTAAGTATTTAATTGTAGCTTTTCATTTTGTTTGTGATCTTTATTCTATATTCGCGAGAGCATCCATGCTAATTAGTCCTGTTAGGTAAGCCTTTTATAAATGCTTGTTCCATAGTTAGGGTCATACTTAGAAAATCAGAGGCCTTGTGCGAATCAAAATTTATGCCCTGACGTTTGAAATAGCGGATTAAAATGTGCAGTTTGTTCTCACAGATGCACAAGTTCTAGAAAGAACAACAAACTAGCAGTAAGAACTGCCACCACCTTACCAGGACTCTGTAGTTTTAGATCATGCGAGACTGCAAATGAAGCTCCGATGATTCATTGGTAGGTCAGCGACAAAGCAGTGCAAGGGGCGACTCCAATCTCCACAAGGTTCTAAATGATGAACAAGAGCACATGAGAATTGAGAGGAAAACTCCCCAATATAGAGAAGATTGGAGTCCATGACCACACCAGTTTGCTGCCACTAATGCCTTTCTTTTGGGGAAATCGTGAAGCATTATTCCCGAGAAGAATTGGAAAAGAATCAAGATGGGGAGGAAATGATGGGTCAATTAGTTAATCTGGCGCTTGTGAAATTGATTTTTTTTTGGAACAGTAGCAATGCATTGAGAGAGGGAACCGGCAGTAGTAGGATGCCTTGGGGTGCAATATTTCATAATTCTTCACTTAATGCTCCGTTTAACACCTTTATTACCTGCAGCCGGGGGCCCTTCAATTTTTGGGGCCCTGTTCAATTGCTTCAGTTGCACGTGCTGACATATGGCCCTGTCCATAGTAGCTACCCCTCTTTCTATATCGAAGTGATTATCTGAATACACTGTATGCGTGTTGCTTGTACCTTCTCATATGATTTTAAGATATAATGAATTAGTATTTATGCCTTACAAGCTCTCGATGCTAGATGCTTCTTCAAATGTGAAAATATGTATGACTATGGTCGTTTGGCACATACTGCTAAGTGCATACAAGAAAAACTGAATGTTTTTTTCATATCGCCATTCCAGCATCGACACAAACGCTCCAGCTCCTGGCATCGATAAATCATGCTTTGTTTAGCTTACAACAACTTGACATTAACCCTCTTGGCTCACATACACAAAGTGTAACATTTGTCTATACTTTGTGATACAATAGCTTCATGGGTGGGTGTTTTGAGGTTTCTCAGGTTGCAACGTTAAGCGAGTACCAATATTTTTAGTTACATTCTGTCTGACATCTATTTATAGCTCTAGTTCATTCAGACGTTGTTAGTCCCATTTAGATACATGGTGGTAATATCATGCTTTCATTGCCCTTTTTATCATCCGAATAGCAATTGAGTTACTAATAACTTAACATTACACGTTTGACCAAAACATTCGGACAGGCACCTCGCGCCAAGGTGCGGTGCCGATCTAGTAAGTAAATATACTAGCAAATAAGAGCTACTCTTCGGCCTTCAATTCTTCGTCAGCCATTCAGAAGACTTCATTGTTTTCTCAACACTTTTAGGGTTTATAATCTTTCGGTTAAACGAAATCCCCAGAGACTTTCATATATGTACACCTAGTAAACACGTTACCCCCTCCACCATTTTGCCATTAATCATCAAAATCCACCGGGGCGCTACATGCACCTACACCGGACATTCTGTGTACCAGAAAAATATATTTCCAGACATACGCCACGCGACTGTGTGTGCTTATATGGATGTCCTTCTCCTTCTCTTGCCACATAGTTAGTCTTGTTTTTTCTCAGAATTTGGTTTTAGCTCCCAGGCTCCAGGCTTCAATACATAGAATTTAACAAAATGTAAGACAACCACCAATGGCGAGCAAGTCCAACTTCTTCAAATCATTTGACCTATGCATGAGAACATAACACATGGCAAAGATATACATACGTGAAGGCACATGAGCAATAAACCAAATTCAGAGTTGAACCTGCGAAATATCTGCATTTTTTGCCTAATTTATTGTTGAGTTTACCATCAGTTTGACTTCAATATATTGCCAGAGAAATCGCTGGTAAATTGATTAAGGAGCACCAGAAGAGGGGACATGAATCAGGTAGTGGTTGCCCCCATACATGCCAAGAAACTGCGAGGATGTAGCAAGTCTCATTGACTCAAAGCGTCCTCATGCAGCTGCAAGTATTCCTCCCTCCCTCCCTCCCTCCTCAAACCTACAGACTTTCGCCCCACTTTAATCTCTCTAAGAACAGTATAAACCCGGAAAAAAAGTGGACAGTAAGTTCTATTTTTCTCTTTTCAAAATCTTGGGCACATGCAGTCATGTTACCGGAAGTTCCTTTGTAGATCGCCATTGAGCATCGCTCCTGCAACAGGCCAAATGAAACAAGAATCCACATCCACATCTGAAGAGGACACTGACGGGAAACAAATGAATGAATCAATCAATCACATACTTGAGTTGGGGTGTGGGAAAAGAAGACCAATAAGTCATTGTTGTTGTTGGGGTAGCCCATGAAGCTAAAGCACTTTGTCTCGGCGCAGCCATGTCCATCGCAAACGCAGGCGAGAGGATCGTCACGTCGTTGCCCGAGACCTATAGGATTTAGCTGTCAAACAACAGAATGTTCAAGGCGATACGAATGTGAGACAGATGATGGTGGGCATTATATATAAGGAAACAGATGAAGATTAAGAGGCAAGTAACGCATCTGCACTTACCACCTACGATTACGGGAGGAAGACCGTCGAGCTTCATCCCATTAGGCCCAAGTAATATCGGACGTCCAAAAATGTCACTGGAGCAGCGGCCCGGCACAGTTAGCGCTTCTTAATAGTAACGTACGCATGATTCAGAGCTAATCTGACGGCTAAAAATCCAAAATAACGATCGAATGGCCGAGAACACTGATGACCTGAGAGGGCTGAAAAAGTGCTCAGTTATAATGTATTTATTAAATGACGATGGAGATCTCTTGCCGGGCGCGCGCTCCCAGTACAAGATTAGCCACTCAGCCCGCAGATGGCATATAAAAACAAATCACTCCTCACCGTGGCAACCGCCTGCGTCGCCACGTCCGTGGCAGGTGTTTGCTTGGCAGCCGAACACGTCTGCGAGGGCGTTATCGTCCAAACTTAGCCACCAGCGCATCCCTTGGTATTAGTAGGGTACTAGTATAGTACTGCTCGTGTCCCTCGTGGTTGCCCGTCTGCGCGTCGATGATCCGGAGGAGAACGACTCGTGCGACCTCAAGTGCCAACACCACCAAGTTCCGGCGAGGAAAAAGCAGTGCGTCGACGAGTGCCACAGCCGGGAGCATCACCACCCCAGCAGAGCGTCTTGCGAGAACAAGTGTAGCCACTGGCAAGACCCGACGAGGAAGGACCAGTGCGTGCAACAGTGCATGCGCCGCGGCCTCAGCCTCGCTGTGGGCGGCGGCAACGACGTCGACGAGCACCGCCACGCCCAAGAGGAGGAGGTCGCCGGGCGTCCGTGCGACAGGGAGTGCCAACTGTCTTGCCAAAGGAAGTGCCAGGGCTGGAAAGATCGGACCAAGCACCAACAGTGCGTGCGACAATGCGTTCGCGGCAGCAACATCGTCGACGACGAGCACCTCCGCGGCTGGGAAGCGGTGGCCGGCGCCATCATCGAGGCGGTGTGAGTGTCATGTCACGCACCTAATAATAATAATAATAATGTAAGGGTATATGTCTTGCTAGGCAAAGGCGCGAGAATAAAAGACCAATAGCGTGCGGTAGCTGCATGCTTGGCGTCGTTGGCGATGCTCTCCTAGGACTAGGAGAGAGCTGCATGGAACTCTGTTCCTTTTCCTTGTAGCGGTTCCGGCTGTTCTGTGGCCGTTAATTGCAATCTTATGGATTTTCCTTCATTTGTAATATGGATTTATCTTAGTAAAGTACCCCTCTGTCGTCCCACTCAACACGTCTCAAGTTACCACATGAATGCATTGACCTCACGACACATGTCACCCTCCGTTCATGTTTTATATTAAGTGTCGCTAACTTTATACTAAATCAACGCTTAATATGAAACGGAGGTAGAAGTGTGTTTGAACCCTGTCTTTCGTAATGAAAATCGAACTTGACCAAACTCCTTGGTATGCTTGCTCCTTGGTCACTCCCGCGGGCGGTCAGGGGCATCGAGGCGAGGCAGCGCAAGAGGGGCTTGGGTCCACGCGCGTCGGCGTCTCACAGGCCTCCTGTCCTGGACGTGGGAACTGATCTCGGGCAAGGACGCATGGTGCGCCGGGAGTGCAGGCGTGTAGGATGCATGGGTGGAGCGGAGGTCCGCGCGGTGGCTCTGGCTCCTGGCATGCTAGGTGCTTGTCTGCTGGAGCGTGGTGTGCCAGTGGATTGGGCATGCAAGATTGCGGGGGCGGCCTGGTGTGGCCTTGCAGGGAGGCGCTGCATGCGTGTTGTTGGTGCTAAATTCGGCATATCTTGAGGTAGGGGTCCTAAGTTAGGCGTCTTGACACCATGGTAACATGGCTAACAAGTGACATAGAGATTTTACCCAAGTTTAGCCTCCCTCGAAGAGATAATACCCTACATGCTGTTTTTGACTATAATTGATATGGGGTGTAGTATAGAGTACATGTATCTACCACAAGATTGTAATACCACATGATCTGTTGACTAGCCTAGCCTTGGTTTATATAATGCACCGGAGGCCTAGGATTTAGAAGGGTTATCGTCTTGTGCATCCAGTCTTATACAAATTTCCTTGTATACGTCATGGGCTACCCGAAGAAGCCCATTAATGAACCGCCATGGGGGTCCTCGGCCCAACCCACCTGGTCGGGCGACGATGTGGTAAGTACCCCTTAGTCTAGGAGACCAACAGTAGCCCCCTAAACCGGTCTTCAAGCGATGACGCTCCTCGGTTCTTCCGAACTGTTCTTTGTCTTCGGTCGTCGATTTTGAAAGCTCGTTCAATAATTTTTCCCATTTCCGATCTTGAGGACTGCCGAGGTGTATCCGAAGAGTTCACAAGACATCAGGCATCTAAGGATATCACACGTCGGGCATCTGAGAAGCCCCTTTAGTTCTCAGACTATCAATACCTTGTTATTTTTACACCACACCTCGGGTTCGAAGTTTCTTCCATGCGGCGGTGTCCTCTCGCAGCTGAGCTTCAACGTTGTATTGCATTCCACAAAGCCTCCCATCTAGGCATAGAATACTTGTCAAAATCATCACATAAATTGGAATCATCGGTAGGCAGGAGCCGGTCTACTCGTCACGGACGTAATGCCTATGTACATGATCATGCCATGAATAACGACATAACTATGCGTTTTTCTACCAATTGCCTAACAGTAATTTGTCTACCCACTGTATGCCATCTTTATGAGAGATATGCCTCTAGTGAAAACTATATTCCCTGGGTATATTTAATCATATTACAAAAACCAAAAATACCTTTCTGCAACTTTTTATCTTTTATTTTACTTTGCAATTTATATATCACCTATTACCAGATTTGATCCGTGCAATTAACAAGTACAAGGGGATTGACAACACTCTTGCCCATGTTGGGTGCAAGTATTTGCTATTGTGTGTGTAGATACTATTGGTGGGTGTTTGTGTGGTTCTCCTATTGGTTCGATAACACTGGTTCTCTACTGAGGAAAATACTATCCGCTACTATATTGCTTCACCCTTCCTCTTCGGGGAAAATCCCAATGCATCACACAAGCAGCAAGGCTGCGACGACGATAGTGGTGCCTTCTTAGAGCATCTCCAGCCGTTCGGTCCCCCAGGGCACAGAAAAACCGCGGCCTGGGGGCGAGCCGGCGCTAGTTCGGCCCCTGGGGCCGGCCTAGCTCCCAGTCACGCCCCTAGCTGCCGCCCCCAGCCACGGAAAAATTTAAACATAGTCGTTCCCGCGCCCAAAATAGATGCCACAATCCGGTGATCAAGCGGCCTAGATCGGCGGTCGGATGAAATGTTCGGCGTACAAAAAAGCAGGAAAGGACGGAAGCGCGCATCATGCGGCAAGGTCGGCCTCTGGCGTCGCTGGAGTCGGCGTGCGCGGGCTTGACGGGGCCTCTGTGCTTGGCGGCGTGGCTTATGTGCTGCGGGCAGTCTCGGCGGCATCAGCGGTCGGGCTTGGCGGCGGCGGCGGCGTGTGCGTGGGCGGCCTCGCCGAGGGAAGCTGGTCCAGGATGAGGCCAACATGCGCCCTATACCACGCCTTGACCGCCTCGTAGGTGCTTTGGAGCATGTCCGCCCCGCCCAGCAGGAAAGCCAGGTCAGTGTTCCTCTTCTTCGCGGTGACGTTGGTCCGGAGCAGGTCGATCTTGACGGCGCTGGTCGACATCAACGCCGACCAACGCGCCTCGGTCTTCTCTTCACGAAGGGCGGCCCGGACCTGTGCGTCGGTGAGGCAGTGCTAGATGGACTCCTGCACGCGAGATGTGGCCGCGTCGGCGTGTTTCCCCTTCTTGGCACCTTTGTTGCCGTCCGGCCGCCCATCTGTCGCGCCCGGAGACGGCGCGTCAGGCGTGTAGGTCTCCTTGGCCTTCTCGATGGTGCGCCGGACTTCCGACCACTTGTCGCACTTGTCGATGCGCTTGTAGACGTGGAGGTACTTGAACTCGGCGTCGCTGTTGCCCCGCCGATACAGGCCGAACACGCGCAACAACTGCACAGGAACGAATAAACAGTTGGCTTGTGAACGGCGAAAAGAGGCCTAGTACGTACGTACCTGTCGCCGGGGGTACGTAAGGGTGTATGCAAGTCCTAGTACGTACGTACCTGTCGCCGGGGTACGTGCACGCTTCCATACGCCCGCGTATATGTCTTGCTAGGCAAAGGCGCGAGAATAAAAGACCAATAGCATGCGGTAGCTGCATGCTTGGCGTCGTTGGCGATGCTCTCCTAGGACTAGGAGAGAGCTGCATGGAACTCTGTTCCTTTTCCTTCTTAGCAGGTTGGTCTGCTAGCTCTTATAGCGGTTCCGGCTATGTTTACACCAAAAAAGCAAGAACTGCATGCGTATGTTTACGTGTATGTGTGCATGCATGTGTTGCACCAAGAAATGAAAATCTACGTATCTTTCCCGTTACACCGCTTTGTCTAAGTAAGCTCTTTTACATGATTTTTATTTTGGGGGGAAAGCTCTTTTACATGATAGCTAAGTTCGCTAACGTAAGTATGCTTGGCGAAAGTAGCAACACGTCTAACAACAGCTAAGATCGCATCTTCTCTACTGTACACCAGACTCTACTGTACTTAGTTGTACATGGCAAGAATACATAATGACCTTGATAATAGCTAGTGCTAATTAGAAACGTTTTCTTAATCATGCATGAGTCAACATTGAAGTTCTAGACTATGTAGGGCACACCATTTTAAGAACCAACATGTGCTTAGATGGTTAGGAGAGTGGTTGTACCCAGCACATCAGAGATCAAAAGCCCAGGTTGGCACATGTGTGTCTCACACTACGGGAAAATATGTCTTTGCCGAGAGTTTGGGTGTTTGCCGAGTGTCTTTTATCGAGCACTAGGCAAACAAGCCCTTTGTAGAGTGCCTGGAGGAACATCTTCGAGAAGGAATCACTCTTTTGAAAGGGAACATCTAAGAGTTGAAGGCAAAGCCATTGCTTCTTTATCGTTTGCCTTAAAAAAAATTCTACACTCAAGATACACCATAAAATGTTCTATGTCAAAATTTGACATTTTCGGGGTCCGTTTGCTACATTCAGTCCATGTAGTGCATATCTAGGCATTCAGTATAATTAAAATTTGAACTGGAAGTTCATAAGAAGAGATAGAAAATTCTAGTGCGTGAAAAGGTTGGCAAAATTGGGTTGAAAAATCCTATTTGTGTTCTTGAGTACATATTCAAGCCTTATCCAAGAAAATAAAAGGAATCACAAACATCAAGGTGCCAAGACTTGACCACGAACATGGAGCTTATTGTATTTTTAAATGTAGAAAATGGAACGAAGCCTGGAAAACATGAAACTTGACATGGTGTAATTATATTATCCCTATAGGTTGTGGTAAAAATTGGAAAAGGCTTCACAAAATTTGGAACATACACTCCTTAGAAAACCAAACCATCTCTAAGGAAGAATCGCGATTTTGAGAAGAAATGAGTCTGGTTTGAAAGCGGAGTGCTGGTTACTTTATCGTTTGACGTTGAAACTTTTTCTGGCTCAACATACATCATCAGATGTTCCATGCCAGAATTTGGCATTTTTTCCTGCTCCATTTGCTATATTTCATCCATTAAGCGCACTTAAATATATTTAATACATTAAACACATTTATAATCCCTTTTCTTGCTGGTATTTTCCTGGGTTGAAGGAGTTGTATCCGGGGGTGCCAAGTGTGGAGCCCCTGTTAGAAAAAATAGCAATGAAAAAAAAAGAAATAAGAAAAGGGAAAATGTTTGTCGGGTGTCGTGCTATTTACACCTGCCAATGATTATTTGTCGAGTGTCCTCTGTTTACACTTGCCAAAGATGTTGTGTTTTGATTGGTCAACACAAGGTTCTCACGGATCACGCCTCATGGTCGTCTCTCTCTCTCTACCCCGCTTCCCATCTTGCACATTGCCGCCACCCCTCTCTCGCCTCCCATATCTCTCTTTCGTGTTCCTCACCTCTTTCGCATCGCCGTGTTGAGCGTCTAGCTAGCCTAAGGATGCATGTGGCAGCTAGCTTGCTACAGATTGATCTAGGGAATAGCTTGCTATGGATTGATCTAGAGACTAGCTTGCTAAGGATCCATCTGGCAGCTAGCTAGCCTAAAGATGCATCACGCTGGCATGGGTCACGTGTCTCCACCCATTGAAAGGATCAAGACGTCGACTAGGGGGTGGGGTGAATAGGAGATTACAAATTTTAGCTTAACTTCCAAAATTGGAGGTTGGTGCGGACCAAGTAAGCTCTCTAGAAATGCAGTTCACAGTTAGAACAACCTATATGGTAAGCAAGAAAGGAGGTATGCAAGAAAAAAATTAATTAGCAAGCAAAAACACACACAAAGCAACTAAAGGTGTGGGAACCAATAAACTACCAGTGAGTCGAGGACGTAGGTTTTATCTAGAAGTTCACACTCTTTGGGGAGTTCTAGTACCCTTTGGATAGGTGGGGAAGCCAAAGTTGCGGAGCACCAAGTGGCTCACCTTATTCTCCCTTTGAGCCACCGCCAATAGATGAGCCTCAAATCACTCGAGTTGGTCTTGAAGGCAACCACCCAAACCTTTACAAACTTCCCGGAGCACACCACAAACAAGGAAGCTTGTGGGCCTTGCACTCCTACCACATAGGAGCCCAAATATCCAAGAGTAAAAAGTTTGATGATAAACGAGTTGGGGAATCACAAATTAGTTTGGTGGAAGCATAGATTGAGGGATCCTCTTTCGATCGCCAAAGTATCAAAGAGTTTGAGTGGAGGGATTGGGAGGAATTGAGATTTTAGAATTTTAGATTGGTGGACCAAGCTCATGTCAATGGGTTAAAGTTGAGAGGAAGAAGAGCCTAGTTGTTCCCTATAGGGGACTCGGGGTAAAGGGCATGGGTACTTACACTAGCCCGAACGCCAGCACACACACCACTCCGAGGAGCACGAGCTTGGAACCTCGAGGACCCGGTTGTCTAGAGGGAATATCCCTACTTTGGGGACCCATTCCATCCAAGATACATGCGTGGTGGAGGCTTGGGGACCCCAAGGGCCCGGAGGTTCGAGTTTCCGGGGACCAGGGTGTACAGAAAGTTTCCATTCACTCCAGGGACATGCGGGTCCTAACATCCAAAGGTCCCAACAATTGCACAAGTTAGCCTAGGGTTTTACCCTTTGAGAGAACTTGCGCGGTGGTGTGGTTGTATATGTGTACATGATAGCCTGATCTCTAACTTCCTCAAACACCAGGACCCCTCTTAATAGTGTGATGGTACTTCGGCTCAGATAAAACCGAAAAACCTTATGAGTCTTCGGAAAACCGATGCCTTCTTTTCCTTTTTGAAATAAGGGCTCAACCACGGCCGTAGACGATCACCGAGAGACCAGTGTCCGTAAGATAAACTTGATAAACAACACTAGTCCTCGCTAACCCCATTGGCGTCAACACCAAAGTACCATTGGTGATGTAGGGCGGAACCCTATGGCGACGATCTTTCACGTTTGGAGTGGATCCTACGAGAAAACACGAAGAACACGCGGAAGAACACAAGGGAAATCACGGGGCGGAACAAGAGAAACACTCAACCGACAAGTGATTGATTACACGAGGGCTAGATCACCGAACACATAAGGTAGCACAAGATTCAAAATCAACAAAGGAAAGATACAATAGTAACCGTTCTTCTCCGTGAGGAGGTCTTGGGGGTGTTCCCTTGAAGGGGTCTTGAATCCGCTTGGGGGATCTTCTCCGAAGAGGTCGTGAGCTCCAAGGAGAAGTAACCAAGTGGATGAGCAAGGCTCTCACACAAAATATGAGCTAAACCAATGCTAACCCTAAAACATACAGGATGAGGGAGTATATATAGTCAAAGGGGCGAAGGGATACATGGGTCACGGCCCAGAGGAGTTGCGCGCAGGCAGAGGGCGCCGGATGTCTGGGCGACGGGCCGGACGTCCGGTGGTTCGCGAGGCGCCGGATGTCCGCTCGGAGGGGCCGGATGTCCGGTGCTTCCGGAGGGGCCGGAAGTCCGGTGGGGAGGCCGGATGTCCGGTCTGTCAGGGTCATCTTCTGAGCATTCGGGACGCCTTGTCCGGATATCCGAGCGGGAGGCCGGATTTCCGATGGGGGGCCGGATGTCCGGGCTGGACGCCGGATGTCTGGTCGTTGTAGTTTCTTCTACAGAGGCCTAGTCGAGTAGATCTTCAGGGGCCGGATGTCCGGGGTACAGGCCGGATGTCCAGTGCCTGGGGGCTGTTCCTACCTTCTTCCATTGGTTCTTTTCTTCCGTGGACTTGGGGCCTTGTCCATCTTCATATGCATCCTCAGGAGGGTCCTCTTGGTACCTAATCATACACAACATTCCGTATTGAGGTAGTAGCCATGTCTCGAGAGGATCGTATGATATATCACTAAGGAGAGAAGTCACCTCGGTCTTGAGAGCTCTAGCTCGTGCTCTAGTCATGGGTCCTCTTGGTGCTTGGTGAGATGATGGAAGGTAAATGGGGATGACCGAAGGATGCTCCGCATCATCTCCCCCCCCCCATGGGAAAGATCCGACCTTGGATCGAAATCCTCGTCACCATGGTACAGGGAGAGATCGGAGACGTTGAAGATGTCGCTCACGTTGTACTTGTCGCGTGGGAGATCAATCTTGTAAGCGTTGTTGTTGTAGCGTGCTAGCACCTTGAAGGGTCCGTCGACTCGAGGGAGAAGCTTGGACTTGCGTTCGTTGGGGAAGCGGTCCTTGCGAAGGTGTAGCCACACGAGGTCTCCAATGTTGAATATCATGGGATGCTTGTTGACGTTGAGCTTGGTCGCGAGTCGTTGTACTTGGCGTTCGATGGTGTGCCTTGTATCTTCATGCATCTTCTTGATGTAGCTTACACGGGCACTTGCGTCGAGGTTGGTGCGCTCTTGTAGAGGAAGAGGTAAAATGTCCAATGGGGACAACGGGTTGAAGCCGTAGACGACCTTGAAGGGGGACTTGCGGTCGTCGCATGTCTTGCACGGTTGTAGGCGTACTCGGCGATGGGTAAACACTCCTCCCACTCCTTGATGTTTTTCTTGATCAACATGGTAAGTAGAGTGGAGAGAGTACGGTTCATCACCTCCGTTTGGCCATCAGTTTGAGGATGGTATGCTGAAGAGAACAATAGCTTGATCCCGAGCTTGGCGCATAGGGTCTTCCAAAAGTAACTCAAGAACTTGACGTCGCGGTCCGAGACAATCGTCTTTGGCACTCCATGAAGTCGCAAGATTTCCCTACAAAAGTGATTGGCAATATGTGAAGCATCGTTTATCTTATTGCAAGGAATGAAATGTGCCATCTTAGAAAATCTGTCCACAACAACAAAGACGGAATCCTTGCCATTTCGGGTTCTAGGCAAACCAAGTACAAAATCCATGCTAATGTCCTCCCAAGGTTGATAAGGAATAGGAAGAGGCATGTAAAGACCATGGGATTGAGCTTTAGACTTAGCTTTGTGACATGTAGAGAAACGGTTGGTGAAGCGTGAGACGTCGCGGAACATCTTGGGCCAAAAGTAGTTCTTGGAGAGCGTGGCGAAAGTCTTGTCGCGTCCAAAGTGTCCCATGAGTCCACCTCCATGAGCCTCTTGCAAAAGGAGCAAACGAAGAGAAGACTCGGGAATGCAAAGTTTGTTAGCTCTCATAAGATAATCATCTTTTATGTAGTATCGTTCCCAAGACGTGTGCGTTAAACACTTAGCATAAGGAATAGCAAAAGAAGGATCATGCTCATACAAGTCTTTTATATGCTCAAAACCTACAACATTCAACTCAAGTTGAGTGACAAGTATGCATATGCGTGAAAGTGCATCCGTAACTACATTTTCCTTACCCTTAATGTACTTGATCACATAGGGGAAAGATTCAATAAATTCATTCCATTTGGCATGACGCTTGTCTAACTTAGTTTGACCTTTTAAGTACTTAAGCGTTTCATGATCGGTGTGTATGAAAAACTCATGAGGTCGAAGGTAATGTTCTCAAACATGTAGCACACGCACTAAAGCATATAATTCTTTGTCATAGATGGGAT
Organism: Triticum aestivum; assembly: GCF_018294505.1. Lineage (NCBI taxonomy): Eukaryota > Viridiplantae > Streptophyta > Magnoliopsida > Poales > Poaceae > Triticum > Triticum aestivum. The sequence goes on along the minus strand of NC_057804.1, from coordinate 28,746,939 downwards.
AGTTAAGTTGAGCACGAGAGTTTTTCACTAAAATATGCAATGACTCATTTTTCTTGCATCAAAACTCCGCCAATTCCGGTACCACTTGCATCATAATGAACCTCAAAAGTTTTGTCAAAGTTAGGCAAAGCAAGAATCGGAGCATGAGTAAGCAAAGATTTGAGCTCATCAAAAGCGGTGGATTGCAAAGATCCCCAAATAAAAGGAGCATTCTTCTTACTCAAGGCATGCAAAGGAGCGGCAATAGTGCTAAAGTTTTTCACAAAGCGACGGTAAAAACCTGCAAGTCCAAGAAAACTACGCACTTGTTGCAAATTGGTGGGTTGGGGCCAAGTTTTAATTGTCTCAATCTTGGATTCATCAACATGGACACCCTTGGAAGATACAAAAAAACCCAAGAAAATCACTTTGTCAACACCAAACGTGTATTTTTTCAAGTTTGCATAAAGACATTCCTTGCGAAGGGTTTGCAAGACAGCCCTAACATGATTAATATGCTCTTTCATGGTTTTGCTAAACACAAGAATATCATCGAAGTAAACTGCAACAAAGACTCCAATATAAGGTCGAAACACGTAATGCATAAGACGCACGAAAGTACCGGGAGCTTCCGATAAACCCATAGGCATAACTAACCACTCATATAAGCCAAATTTGGTTTTGAAAGCAGTTTTCCATTCATCACCCTCTTGTATGCAGATTTGATAATAGCCACTTTTAAGATCAATTTTTGAGAAAAATGGCTCCGCTAAGTTCATCAAGCATATCATCTAAGCGAGGAATGGGATGCCTATAGCAAACGCTAATAGCATTTATAGGTCTACAATCGAAACACAAATGGAAACTTCCATCTTGCTTAGGCACAAGTATAACGGGAACGGCACAAGGGCTTAAGCTTTCACATACTTGACCGTTGTCGATGAGTTGTTGTACTTGCCATTGAATCTCCTTAGTTTCTTCGGGGTTGACGCGGTATGGAGCTTTGTTAGGGAGTGGCGCTCCGGGGATGAGGTTGATTCGATGCTAAATGCCTCGTAGAGGAGGTAGACCCAGAGGTAGCTCATCGGGGAAAACATCTTGGAATTCCTGCAAAAGAGATTGAAACACTAAAGGTAGCTCGTGAGAGGTGTTAGCGTTTGGTTCCCCATCCTTGCACACAAGGACAAAGTGCATCACACTCGATGGGTTCTCACACACTTCTCTCATCTCACTTTTGGTGGCAAATAGAACTTGGTTTTTCTCTCTAGGCAAAGAGGCGCTCAAGTTTGGCTTGTGGCTCTCACTCACTTTTGGGTGGATCACTTTCTCACTCTTCTCTCCACGATGGGTGGCTTGCTTGTTGGCTATCACTTGACTAGGAGACATAGGTTGCAGCATATATTCATTCCCTTTCATCTTGAAGCTATAGTGATTGGTACGCCCATTGTGGATGACACCACGGTCGAATTGCCATGGTCAACCAAGAAGGAGGTGGCAAACGGTCATTGGGACCACATCACACTCCAAAGTGTCCTCATATGCACCGATTTTGAAGGAGACTTGGACCGTATGCTCAACTCGTATAGTGTCGGAGTCACTTAGCCATTGGACTTTGTAGGGGTGCGGGTGCTTCCTCTTGACCAATTGAAGCTTGGAGCATAGTTCTTCACTAGCCAAATTGTGACAACTACCTCCATCGATGATGACCTTGACGGACCTTCCATTGATGTCGGCCTTTGTGTGGAAGATGTGGCACCTTTGGTCTTCTTCTTGTTGATGTTGAAGAGTCAAGACCTTGGAGACAACGAGAGCGGGGCTCGAATCCTCATCACAAAAGACTTGATCATCTTCATCCTCATTCACTCGCCGGTGCATGGCCACTTTCTCAAGGGCTTCCATTTCCTCGTCACTCATGGAGTCATATGTACCATCCTCGTTGAGGATCATGGTGCGCTTATTTGTGCATTGGTAGGACTTGTGGCCTCGGCCGCCGCAAGTGAAACGCTTGAAGGAGCTTGTCTTGACGGTCTCATCGGTCGGAGTAGATGATGAAGCACGCGACTTGAAGTTGCTTGTAGTAGGAGGAGGACGACTTGAGCTTGTCGAAGTTTTCTTATAAATTGACTTGTCATTGTTGCTTGGAGATGGCTTGGTTGAAGTATAAGTTGGAGTCGTGGAAGCTTGGACGTTGGAGAAGCCGTAGGTCTTGATGAGTACTTGGCGTACTTGAAGTCATCTTGCACTTGACGTTCGGCCTTGGCAGTTTGATGCACGAGCTCAATGAGGTTGGAGTAGGGTTGGAAGTTGGCAATCTTCTTGATAGGATGAGTGAGACCATTCAAGAAACGTGCCATCGTCTGCTCATCATCTTCCGTGACATTGGCTCGAATCATGGCTATCTCCATTTCCTTGTAGTATTCTTCAACACTCTTTGTTCCTTGCTTGAGGAGTTGGAGTTTCTTGAAGAGGTCGCGGTTGTAGTAGGTGGGCACAAAACGTGCTCGCATGCCATCCTTCATTTGAGCCCAAGTGGTGATTGGAGGTTCACCTCTTGCTTGTCGGCACTCAAGGATTTGTTCCCACCATACGAGCACATAGTCTTGGAACTCAGGTGATGCCATAGCGATCTTCTTCTCTTCCTCATAGTTGTGCAAACGAAAGATTTTGTCGACCTTCAATGCCCATGAAAGGTACTCTTCGGGGTCATTACTTCCATTGAACTTGAGCATGGTGAATTTTAGCTTTCCATAGCGTTGCTCTTCATTGTGTTGTTGGTGATGGTGATGATGACGCCCTTGACGTGGGGGATAATCATCCTCATGTTACTCTTGTAGTGGAGGAAGTCCATGATCAACTTGCTCTTGTTGAACTTGAGGTTGAGGTGGAGCTTGACGAGCTTGGAGAACTTGACGTTTCACATGCGGTTGGTAGTTCCTCTCTTGGATTTCTTATCGAAGGGCTTCCTCTTTATTGCGCCGTTCGCGATTGCGATTGGTGATGGCTCGACTTGATTCTTGAAGGGCACGTTGCGCCTCAAGAGCTTGCGCTTCACGTTGTTGTTATTGAAGACGTTGAGTCTCAGCGTCTTGTTCCTCTTGGTGTAGACACGCTCGTTCTTCCTCTTGGCGATGTAGACGTTGTTGTTCTTGAGCTTGTGCAAAAGCAACTTGGTGTGGTGGAGGATGAGATAGATGCTTGTCGACTTGCTCTTGTGAATGCTTGTCATGTAGCGGATTGCGAGCTGCATGGCGGTCTTGACACGCAGCTCGTCGAAGAGTGTTCGATGACGGTGTACTTGAGTCGGAGAACGTGTCGTCGGAGTGTCGACTCGAGTGGCTTCGTCTTGAGGATGAAGAAGTGGAAGGATGGCGGTTCCTCATCAAGGCGCGGATCTCGTCCATTCTTGCATCATTCTCTTGCTTGTGAGCGTCGAATTTGTTGTCGAAGTAGTCTCTTGTACGTTGCTCGGAGAGTCGCAAGTCGGTGGCAAGGTTGTCGATGCGGTCGCTCACTGCTTGTTGCTCTTGGTGCAACGCCCTTTGAGCTCCAAAGAGGTGGCTCTTGGTGACAAATGATGACATGTTGTCGCCGTTCTCGATGAGGGGTGGATTGGTAGAAGAACTTGGCCTATCCATCATTCCAAACAAAATGTAAGTGGTAGACGAAGAAGAACGTATACCAAATGTACCTTGACCGATGTTGAGGATGAATCAAGTTCACTTAAATGTGGACAGTGAAATAGCACTTTTGGTACCAATTCTTGTCGGTTCTCACACCCTACACAAGTAAAAGCTTATGGTGGAGCTTGGTTAGGATGGTGGCACAAAATTTGATGCAATTGCAAGTGAGCTTTAATAATGTTGGAAAAGATTCACAAATTTGCAAATGCAACAAGTAGACCAAGCAAGTTGTTGTACACGGAAACACACACGCAAATAGATAAATGGATTGTGCAAACCAAAAGTGAGCCAAAATGTGGAGTCCCTGAAAATGCTCTTGTTGCACAATACTAGAGAGACGCTAGCACGATTGCACAATAGGCGGATACATAAACTTGTGCACAAACCTACTAAGCAAGATGCAACGACCTCTATCCCAAGTATGCTATATGTATGGTATTGCGGTGCTATGATCCAAGATGATCGGATATGACAATCTTAATGTAGTAAGATGTTATGGTTCTTGCTTATAAGCTCTTTGCTTATCTTTCCTCTTTGCTTAAAAGCTTGGGTGGCTCTTTCACTTTTGAACTCTTTTCTCATGCAAAACTTCACAAACCAAGATAACAATTGTGTATGTGATGACAACTTTGTGGCACAAGGGATGATAACATGATATATGCACCAATATGAGATGGTATGTATGATCACTAAAGTGCACAAGTCACCTTGCCGGCAATACTCAATGGCTAGTCTCGATGGGTAAGCAACGCAAAAGATGGGCTATGATGTTTATCAATGCAATTGCAAGGTATGCCAAAGATGTCGTCGAAGTTACCGTCCTTGGCGATGATGAATAGTCGATGGAGATGAGCGGTGGTGATGTTGAAGTCGAACCGTACCTAGATAACCGAAACACAATAGGACACGGGAACCACAACCCAAACTCTCAGAGACCAAAACGTGTCAAAATCGACATAAGAGGTAGCGGTGAGCGGTGGTGTTGCTTGTGGAAAGCTGTGTGGGTATGCGGAAGTAGTCGTGGGCACGGGGCAAAATTGGGCGAAAATATGGTGGATGATGGTGCGGGGGTGGAGTTGCTGCTGCCAGGGGCCGGATGTCCGGGCCAGCGGCCAGATGTTTGGGACGCCGGATGTCCGGTGGACTCGGCGGATGTCCGGGCTCCTGGATCGGGAACGAGCATGATGAACTTCGCGGGAAAATTGCAACTCCGGGGCAAAATTCGGACGAATTGGTGGATGGAAATCGGGGAGAGATGGGGAAAAGCTACATCAACTCGATGCAAAGCAAATCCTTGGATCAAATCCAACAAAATTTCATCACACCAACAAATCACAAAAAAAACAATTGGGGCTATTTTTGGTGGGGATTTTCGGATTTAGGACGAAAACAAAAAAATCAAGCTAGAAAACACGGGGTAGGGGCTTCAAAAACGTGATCAACGTGGCTCATGATACCAAGATGATGTAGGGCGGAACCCTATGGCGACGATCTTTCACGTTTGGAGTGGATCCTACAGGAAAACATGAAGAACGCGCGGAAGAACACAAGGGAAATCACGGGGCAGAACAAGAGAAACACTCAACCGACAAGTGATTGATTACACGAGGGCTAGATCACCGAACACATAAGGTAGCACAAGATTCAAAATCAACAAAGGAAAGATACAATAGTAACCGTTCTTCTCCGTGAGGAGGTCTTGGGGGTCTTCCCTTGAAGGGGTCTTGAATCCGCTTGGGGGATCTTCTCCGAAGAGGTCGTGAGCTCCGAGGAGAAGTAACCAAGTGGATGAGCAAGGCTCTCACACAAAATATGAGCTAAACCAATGCTAACCCTAAAACGTACGGGATGAGGGAGTATATATAGTCAAAGGGACGAAGGGATACATGGGTCACGGCCCAGAGGAGCTGCGCGCAGGCAGAGGGCGCCAGATGTCCGGGCGACAGGCCGGACGTCCGGTGGTTCGCGAGGCGCCGGATGTCCGCTCGGAGGGGCCGGATGTACGGTGCTTCCGGAGGGGCCGGAAGTCCGGTGGGGAGGCCGGATGTCTGGTCTGTCAGGGTCATCTTCTGAGCATTCGGGACGCCTTGCCCGGATATCCGGGCGGGAGGCCGGATTTCCGGTGGGGGGCCGGATGTCCGGTCGTTGTAGTTTCTTCTGCAGAGGCCTGGTAGTGTAGATCTTCAGGGGCCGGATGTCCGGGGTACAGGCCGGATGCCCGGTGCCTGGGGGTTGTTCCTGCCTTCTTCCATTGGTTCTTTTCTTCCGTGGACTTGGGGCCTTGACCATCTTCATATGCATCCTCGGGAGGGTCCTCTTGGTACCTAATCATACACAATATTCCGTATTGAGGTAGTAGCCATGTCTCGAGAGGATCGTATGATATATCACTAAGGAGAGAAGTCACCTCGGTCTCAAGAGCTCTAGCTCGTGCTCTAGTCATGGGTCCTCTTGGTGCTTGGTGAGACAATGGAAGGTCCATGGGGATGACCGAAGGATGCTCCGCATCAATTGGGGACACAGTGCACTTTCAATCTCCTTTTGGTGAATCGATGACAATACGACTAGAGAATGGCAACATATATAATCAATGAATGATGTCATGCAAAACTACTGATATATGGAGCTCCCCTTGGTGTGTGCATATAAATCAAATAAGCTTGTAATACGATATACACGCAACAAGAGAGCTCCCCCTATATCAATAGATGAGTGCAATGCTATGAGTGAACCGTATAAACAATGATGCATAACACGAAGCTAATATGTGGCAAGAAAGATAAGCAATACGGCACAAAAAGGTTGCATACTAGAAGTGTGTTTGTGATAGCAAGTATATATGAGATACTATGTATAAGATGCCATGATACGAGGAATGGATAACTAAGAAATAATAACAACGTATCCATGCCACTTCAGTGATAACCATCACATAGTCTCATACTCCCTCTGTAAACTAATATAAGAGTGTTTAGAATACTAAAACAGTGATCTAAACGCTCTTATATTAGTTTACATAGTCTCATACATCACAAATAAGAAGTACCTTACAACCATGAGTACGAAAAATCAAATGCAAGTAAGCACACATAAGAACCAAATAGAAAACAAGGGCTTGCAGTCTCCCCAAGCACACAACACGGTCCTACATAGAGCTCTTCTCCCCCTTTTGACTTGAAGACACCAAAAAGGGAAAAGATGATTAAGAGACCTAAACACGAGGAGGGCGCTTGCTACATCATCATGGTCGTCCTAAAAGTTTTAGTTCTCAAAGGGTTGGAGTAGTTGGTGATTTTGTTGTCCTTGTCCTCTGACCTCATTCTAAGCCGGCGTCTCTGACGTTGGCAAGTCCCGCCATCGTTTCCGCTGCCGTAGCTGCAAGTCCCACAACTTCTCTACTGCCTGCACGTCCAACGTCGGCAAGTAGTTTAGTTTTAGGCTAGGTATTTTCAGTCCACCATAGCCGCGAGTAATTTAGTTCTAAACCTAAGAGCATCTCCAGCCGTTCGACCCCCAGGACGGCGAAAAAAAACCGTCTGAAGACGAACCGGTGCGAGTTTGGCGCTTGGGGACGACTCGGTCCCCAGTCGTCGCCCACCAGGTCCCCAGTAGTTCGGCGAAATTACGTAAAAACTTGTGCAAACTCAGCGATCTAGTACGAACTCGGCGAAATTTAATTAAAATTTATACAAAAAAGTAAAAACATGCAAACTACGGCAAACTACGCCGCTAGCCACTACTCCGCGTCCACTGCCCGCCATCTACATGCTGAGAAGTCTGTAGAAGCGGGTGTAGTCGCCGCCGCCGTGGTCGTCGTCGTCGACGTCACGCGCCCCGTTGGAGCCGCCCCGTCCCTGCTGCAACCCTGCCCAGGGTCGCCAACGCGTGGCTGGGCGCTGGACGGCCCGGCCTCTTCCTCCTCGTCGTTGTCGAGGACGATGACGCCGCCCTCCTCGCGGCCGCGTCGCGAGGCCTGGAGCTCCGCGTACGCCTGGCACTGGCGGCGAACCTGCTCGCGGACGTAGTCCTCCTTCGCTCATTTTAGGGTGGCCCCGTCGTCGGGGACCACCATGTCGGCGTGCTCCGGCTTCACAGGGAGCAAGCCTGGCTCGGGCTCTGGCCGGACCAGGCGAAGGGAGCGCGGGGAGGGGCGGGCACCCTCGTTGATGACGAGGGCGCCACTGCGGGGGCGGCGCCGCTGCGGTGTCTCTTCCGGCTCTGGCTTGACGGGGCGGAGAGCCGGTGAGCCGGAGGAGAGCGAGCCGGAGCCCGACGACGAGGACGTCAGCTCCATTCGCCGCGGCGTTTAGGAACTGGCACGGCGGCGAGAGAAGGACGGCCGCATTGGGTACTCGAGGCGCGGCACGTTGCCGGTCTCGATGTGGTCGAGGACGGCCTCGAGGGTGCGGCCGAGGATGCCCCACCACTCGCGCCGTCCTTCAGTGTTGAGGCGGCCGCGGGGAATGACGCCGTTGACAGAGACGATCCGCTCCTCGCGGCGGCACTCGAAGTACATCGTCCATAGTGTTTCGCTGTCGGGCGCATACCTCGGCTCGTTCCGCTGCTCCTCCGTCAGGGAGGAGCGGATGCGGGCGATCTTCGCCCGCTGTGCCGCCCCTTCGAGCACCGGCGGCACCGGGACGCCGGCGGCGCTCAGCCTCCACGTCCCCGGCACGCGCATGTCAGGGGGCGTCGGGTACTCGGACTCGTAGAGGAGGCGCGCCTCCAGCTCTTGGAGGTGTCGACGGCCGAAGCCGTTCGCCGCTGCGCCATCACCTGGGAACCTTTCGGCCAGGGGCGGAGCTACAGGGTGGCCGTTGGGCCAGTTTATTATATACCTATGGATTTTAACCGGGCCAGAAAAAAAAATCAGCCCAAAACACATATCGATTGATCCAGCAGCAGAACGGAGCCATGCCCCTCGTCTCGTCCACTGCAGGTCTGCAGCCGCCTTGTGCCCTCGTCTCGACGCCATCCGACCCTCGGCTCACCGTTGCCGTTCCTCGCGGACTGCCGGTCGCTGGCCGGAGCGGCGGAGCCCAGCCCGCCTCCCCTTCCCGCCCGACGCTCGCCTGGCCCTGCCGCCCGCCCGCCCCTACCTTGACTCGGGCCGCCTGTCGCCTGGCCCTGCCGCCCGTCTGCCCCTGCCAGCGCCGGAGTCCGACCCTGTGCCTCCCTGCAGAGCCGATGGCCGTCGGTGCCGCTCAGGCGCTCAGTAGCCAGTCTCCGGCGGCAGCACCGCAGCAACCAACAAGTGTGCAAATCGATTTAAGGTACCGAAACCCCCTAATTGTTTATTTAGGATTTGCTTTTTTGCACTATGCTATCATGAATTGATGAACACATGCATAATTTTCACATCATTTCTGCCTCAATAGCTTTATTGATAGAAACTAATTTTTATTGCAGAACTTTTGAAGAATGAAGAGGACGGGGGACATTGTTTTTCTTTTCCATAGAGAAGCTATGAAGATAGGGAAGAAACAGAAGGCAGGAAGATGTGGCTGAAGAGCAAGCCAGAGAAGAGAAGTTTTCCTTCGAGTCATTGATTAAATTAATTAAGAGCTTGAAAATCGGGTTGATGAGATTAATATGGAGTTGCTTGTATGTCTGCTTTGAATCCTACCAACTCATTTGTTGCTTTTGATGCACAAAAGGTATGCAAACTTGCTTCTCAAATTAGTATTGCTTCAAGAATTCTTATTAAATCCCTCCAACTCATTTGTTTTTATGCACACAAGGTACAGAGACTTGCTGAATTTTACCCCAAAGACTTTTCAAGTGCTTGGCTTGATACACCTTGAACTACAACTTGATAACTATATTGATGAAATGAGAAAAGATGAGAACTTCTAAGGCCTTGGAAATCTTGTTGATCTCTCAGTTAAGTTAAGCTTGTTCAATCAGGCAGACATATAGTTCATCATTTGGTATACTTGCTTCTAAAATTGGAATTGATTCTACCGGTGGCAACAGCAAATTTGAGAGAGCATTTTCTACCATGCGTATAGTCAAGAGCAAGTTGAGAAATAAGATGGGTGATAGTTTTTTTGGATGAATGCCTACTCACATACATTGAGAGGGATGCCTTTGCCGAGGTGAATGAAGATGATATAATTGATACTTTCATGGCAATGCAAAAGCGTAGGCCAGAAACATAGTCTTTTGAAACTTCTCAAGGTATGTATTATGGTCCATATAGTATGCACTATGTATGCTTCTTTATGCAAAACTTAGACTTAATTGAGAATTTTAGTGTGTTTGTAAGACAATAATGATCTATTTCTATGTGATATTGGTAACTGGTTAGAACGTCCACATGTCATATTTCTTGTAAAAAAATTGGGGGTCGGACCACCCTGATGTCAAATGCTAGCTCCGCCACTGCTTTCGGCCATCTTTGCTTTGCTCGTCGGCGGGAAGTGGGGATAGAGCTTTTTGCGAGGGGGAGGTTGTGTCGTTCACTGGCAGGGAGGGGTCGCCTTTTATAGCCCAGCGGGGGGCGGGGTGGCTGCATGCCGGGCGACGCGTGGCGGGAACTGGCGGGACACGCGTCGGCGGCGCCTTCACTGCGCCGCCCGTGAGGCATCCATGGAGGCTGACCGGTGTGGCAGCGCGGCAGCCTTGGCCAGCCTTGGCATTGATTCCCATGGGAACCGAGGCGATGAGGGCGATGAAGCGGCGTCTCGCTGACTAGGCAGGCCCGCCACCGTTCGCGCCAAAATCGCTCGCCCCGGCGCCTCCGGACGCCCCCCGGCACGCCGGGTTCGGCCTGAGTCCGTCGGCACTAACTTTGGCCCAAACCGGCGAAAAACGAACTTTTGGGAGCGCGACTGGCCGTTTTTTCGGCGCCAGCGCGAAAAAATCGCCTTGGGGGCCTGTGTTGGGGGCGCGGCTAGAGATGCTCTAAGAAAGTAGTTACTTGTTCTATGATTTTAAGTTGCAATGCGGCTAATTTTTTGCCCGCCCTATTATGAATGGAATGTGTGCCTGCTCTGAAATGAAATGTGTGCTTGCTATGGGATTGTTGGGAAAGAAAAAATGACCCAATAATAGGTGGGTCCTACTTGGAGGAAAATTTGTGCAAACTGTTTTGTAATGATTTTGACTTCTTTTTTTTGCAAAGATAATGATTTTGACTTTGAGTCGATCATTTCAGCATCCATATTTGTTGGCGACTGTCTCCATAGCATTTTTGGCAACACTAATTTTGACTACCTGCTACTCCCTCCATTTCAAAATAAGTGTCTCAACTTTGTACTAGCTCTAATACAAATTTATACTAAACTCAAAACATTTATTTTGGGACGGAGGGAGTATAATTATTCTACACTACCACAGTGTGTCGGGGTGCGCCATGTGTGCAACGCCTGTAACATGTCAAGACGCTGGTCAGGAACGATGATTTGGTTGTTAAAAAAAATCCAATGCTTTGGGGTTGGTATTTTCGTGTCTAGACTAGAATACGTCTTGCTGGATGAATAAATTACAGTTATCCGCGTGAAAAGTACTAGTGACAAACTTGCGCGCGTAATTAGGTGCAGCACCCCTTTTATGTGCGGCTGAGATACCGATGTGATTCCAAGAAATATGTTTAAGTTTGATCTGATGTATATATATTTTTTATGCCTAAGACATGATTAGCCAGCAAAAATTAGTGGTGTTTATATATTCTCGCGAAAGAAGAGTGAAATTGGTGACACACTTGCTTACATACATTTTGCATGGGTGACCGACTTGCTTACGTACATTTTGCATTACTCAACAATGTTAATTAAGCTCCTAGAGTTTGTCATTTGCTTTGATGGTATCAAATACGAACAAAATACAGAACACTACATCTATATTTACCTACTAATACTAATAAAAGAAATAGATATTTTGGTCCGTCATGCTATTTTGTAGAAAACCGTTTGATATTTCTGGTAATCAACTTGCAGTTCAGTTTTAAGCCAGATTTTTTGCTTTTACAGAAAACCCATGATGTTTCTAGTAATCATTCTCATGTCAGTTTTAAGTCGGATTTTTGCTTTTGTAGGAAGCCGCTGATAATTGGGTTAATCAACTCACGGTACATATCAAATGCTTTTTAAAAATATCCATATCTTTTAAACCCTAACTCCCAATTTAACATGTTATATATGAAATTTGATTAGAAAAATGTGTAGAATTTGAATATGACGTTATTTTACCCGTTAATCATTTAAAAAGAATGCTATTTGGGGTGCAACTTAATCAATAGCGCATGATCCGTCTTTCTTTTATACCGGTGCCAATCTGGATTACAAATGAACACCTTAGCAAAAGTAGGATTGGAGACGAAAGAAACCATCTATTACCACACATGCATGCCTTGCTAAAACATCACGGGAAAAAGAAACGGATTTCTCATCTTATGCACACACAAACACACACACAGAGAGAGAGAGAGGTCTTAGGATTGACAACAATCAAACACGTTGTGATTGTGTGATCACTGAGGCCACCTTCGGCTATTGGATGCCATGTGTTAAAAGAAAGGACGAGACCTATTGTGGTCTTGATTCATGGTTATTGGGTTAGAAGAGTGTGGTATTTGTTCCTCTCGTTGCAACACATGATCTCTTTTGCTAGTTTGTTCAAATGGGAAGAAAAATACTATCGAATGTTTCCTTATATTGGAAAAGAGACCTTCTTTGCACTTATGTCCTTGACATTTGTTGCTAGAGATGTTGTGTGGAACGTTAGAAGCTATGCGCTTTTATTCTTTCTTGACAAGTAGCCTAACACACTGCACTGGCGTATGTACGCACCGAGCCCATGACACAATTCAGGAGCATCCACAACAACGAGTGCAACTGAATACGAACCTTGACTGGGAGCTCCGCCACAAAAATTTAAAACGATTAGCTAGTTGGGGAGACATCTTGCTCCATCAAAGAGCAAAGACGAACCGATACATCACCAAGAGCATGAAGCTCGCCGCAACACAATGACATCCATGGGAAGGTCTTGAGCATCCACAACAACAAGAGTGAACCTTCAAGAGGGAAACAGATGGCCGCCCTACGGTGCCAAAGGCACAGCTGCCAAACCCCACAAAACACCACCGAACAACGGCCACCGCCCCCAAGCCGGCCGCACCACCACCACTAACCACGCGACACCAACCTACAACCACAGTCCTCATACCGACCAAACACCACCTGTGACCTCAAGTAAACAGCTAGGATCAACATCTCCAAGACATACGCCGTCGTCCGATCCAGAAGCTGGATCGTGGGTTTTTCCCAGAGAGCAAACAAGGTAGGCGAGGTATTTGAGCATTATGAGGCGATGCCTCCAAGGAGGGACATCGTCCTTCAGCTAGCTAGGCATGCCTTGTTCTGGGTGTCCATTTATTTTTTCTCTTCTTCATTTGCCCTTGCTACTTCGTACGGTTTTCGGTCTAGTTTCCCTCATAAAAAGGGCCAACTTGTTTAGCCAAAGCGCAAGGTGTGACTCTTAGCTTTGGCCGCTTTTTGAGCAATATATTCAGGTGGGGGGACTCCTCCCCCCAGTGATTCTCAATTTTTGTTTGCTCTTTACCCTTGTATTTCAATCAAAATGTGAAGTTAATCATTATTGAATGCGGTGTTCGTGGAGTGTGGTGCTACTTCATTCCACTTCACTTACTCTATTGGACCGCTTGCTGCTGCTTATGCTTCGCCATTTAGGTGTTTTCTCAAATATGAATGTCCAGTATTGAATTTCATTGCGGACTTCCTCCCTCTGCCGCCTTCAGCCCTAACTCGTGGTCAATGCATGTGCACCGTAAAAAACTTGATATCTATCTGGTACTCCCTTTGAAACTTAATATATGACGTTTTTATAGAAAGAGTAAGTATAAAATGCAAATAACCATCTCACCGTTGCGGATCAAATCATTGAAACTAAAAGACTTGGTACCTATAAGAAATTTTTATATGTGCAATATAAACGGACGCGGATTTTTGGGACATGGTTCCACGCGAGGAGCATATCCAATCCGTATGTTTGTGCTTTGAGATCTGTATTTAATATAGCTTTATTTTCAATACATGACAGACATGGGCTATACGACAGTGAATACAAATGTGAATACTAAGTCTCATGGTCCCTGGCTCATCATAGCTAACAAACGCGCGAAGTGTGTTCATTGCGTTGCAGACATGTATCAATGCGTGCACACCACCCATTTTATGGCACTTATGAATTGTGATTAGGTGGACAGACCTCCATTTATATGTCACTCATCAATAGGCAGATGAATAAATGAAATGCTGACACAACAAGCTTTATTCATAATGACGGTTCCAAGACAAACAGAATGGTATACTGTAATTAGCCTTAACTGTTGATACATAGCTAATAACTGACGCATTGATTAAATAGACCTTTCATACGATTAGCCTTAATGTGTCGACTAATACAATACTAGTGTAGTAGATAGAGCAGATTTGCAATCAACCAAAGCAGTGAAATAAAAACTCATTCACTCATATCAGTGAGGTATCAATATTCTCTATAGGTCGTGTACACATATTTTTACTTTCCAATAAATTTTTGCCTGATTTTTTTATTTAGTGGCGCACTGACTTTTTTCATGATTCGAGTTAACTAGCATGAAGAATGATGTTCAACTGATTATTTTTGGGTAAGAAATTCGTACATATAAGGATTTTAGTTGTAAATCAGTAGTCTGAAACATGTGATGAAACTAAAATACTCCAAATTAAACAATGCTGGGTGGAGAGAGCCGGTGTGATTATTGCCAGTGTGCAGGCTTCCAATGTAGTACTTAACACTTAGCAGTTTGCACCTAATACACTATACCCACAGAAGAAAAAAAATCACTATACCCACGTCTTCAACCTGGTGTTGCGAGAAAAGGCTGGCCATGGCATCAAGCTCCAGCTACGGCGAAAGGTTAGATGTTCGTTAATATTCACTACTCTGGAGAGACCTTTCCTAGGCTGGTTGAGATCCTAGTACAAAGCAGTAGCTTGCAATGTCCACCACCTGATTATGAACACGTTTGCTTAGTTAAGCCAATGCGTCATGACCTATTATTAGTTTAGTTGGCAGCTTGGTGCAAATAGCTCTCTCGTGCCAGGGAGCTACGTCGCACTGCCGTGTAATCAATTTTAGTCAATGCGCCCATTGTTTCAATGCGTGAGCCTGCCATATCAGTCATTTATTGGGGCGCAGAGGCAATACGAGAACTATACCAATTAGTGTATGTTGGCCAGAAAACGTTCTACGACATCAATGTATTGGAGTAACACGAATCATGTGGAAATGAGTGGTGATGATAACGACCTCGCGTGTCTGCATGTCCACACGCGATTTATCGAATATAAACATACTAACTTCGTCTATGTCGTCTCAACATAGTCGGCTCCAAACCCGAGCAAAGGAAGAGGATTATGATAGGCTTGATGAACCGGCGTCAAAACTCAACCATCTTTTAAAGCATCTCCAACGAATGACGTAAAATAGCCGCGTTGCCAAAAGATTGTTATTTGTGCCACTTTGGGCAAAAAGAAAAGCTTAAGTAGACCCCCTACACCTATATGGTGCCAAAAAGACTTACAATCACCCTAATTTTTGCTACAAGCGTTGCATATTTGCACCACCTGTAGCAGTTGCCCTAATAAAACTAAAATGGTGCGATGGGATCCCAAACACCCGTGATGAAACTTTGTAGCCAGGAACGTCACCACTCCACTACAGCTCTAGCCGATCATCTGCCGCATGCTGTCTTCGCCAACTCTCTCCGCTGGCCCCAGCCCCGCCGCCCCGCGCCACTCATTCCTACCACTTGGGATGTCCGTCGTGACCCCCACAACCGTCGATGAAGCTCGGGACACCGCCACCCGATTCTGTCGAACCGACCGTTTCCCGCCCTGCCGCAACCCAAAATGGTTGCCGCAACACCGCTGCCGTCCGTGGATGTCAATTGGCAGTCGCCACGAATACCACACAATGACTCGGTGCTCTCGGCGCTCGGGCAGCGTGGCACC
>NC_057804.1:28716327-28731022 GCF_018294505.1 Triticum aestivum | reverse complement strand
CGACCTTTACTTGTCAAAATTGAGGTCGACGACCGGCAACGGCGAGATCCGCTTCCCTGCCTTCCCACAGCCGGATCTCATGTTTCAATTGCTTTCCACCATTTAGGGTGCCAGTTTCAGGGCATCCGAAAAAACAAAAGCTTTTCTGTGCCCAAAAATATTCTCCCTTTTTATATAAAACCATCTTTAGGCACTAAATTTTAATACATCATCGGTTGGAGATGCTCAGATCAATAAAAACACTACTACTTCCTCCGTTCCTAAATATAAGTCTTTGTAGAGATTTCACTATTAACCACATACGGATGTATATAGACGCATTTTAAGTGTATATCCATTCATTTTGTTCCGTTTGTGATCCATCTAGTGGAATCACTACAAAGACTTATATTTAGAAACGGAGGGAGTACAACAGAAGCGCGAAATCTCCTGTCCCCAGAGGCCGGGATGTAAAATTTTCAAATATTGGTTCGACAATATTAAAAGAGAGAAAACGGACCAGCTAGCGACGCACACCGACGGAATCGAGGGTGACGTCGATATAAACGGGCGGATCGCGCGAACGCATACGAATTCCATCGGACCAAACACCGCCCGCATCATCTTGCGGCGGAAGAAAGGAAAAAAAAAAAGAGACCAGCGCGGAGAGGAGGAGAAGAAGAGCGGCGCCGCACCGCACGGCAAGCAACCCCGCGGTGCGGCCATGTGGCGGCGGGCCGCGACGGCGGCGCTGGCGCTGGGCGCGGGCGTCGGCGCCCACGCCGTCGCCACCTCCGAGGACCCCGCCAGGACCCTCAAGATCTGCCGGCACCTGCCCCCGCGCCTCCTCCGCGACTCCGTCGCCGCCGCCACCATCGCCTTCGACTACCAGTACTCCCTCTGGGGCCTCCAGCCGGACTCCCCCGCCTGGCACAGCGCCAAGCACGACGCCCACCTCCGCTCCGCCAACCGCCTCCAGGAGCTCTGCTTCCGCAACGGCGGCATCTACATCAAGCTCGGCCAGCACATCGCGCAGCTGGTACGGAAACGGAACGGGGAATTCCTAACCCTGCGCCGACGCGCCTGAATTCTCTTTGGGTTCATTTATCTGTTTGTTTGTTTGTATATGGTTGCGTGATTCTGTCGCTGAGGATCAGCTGCTTGCTTGTTTCAGGAGTATGTCCTGCCGCAGGAGTACGTGCAGACGATGAGGGAGTCGATGCTGAAGAGGTGCCCCGTCTCCTCATACGAGGACGTCCGCGGGGTCTTCAAGAAAGAGATTGGAGAATTGCCAGAAACTGTTAGTTCCTTCACTACATTACTGCATTTTCCTACATTGATTAGCTGGAGGAACTTAGCTGCTGTATTAATTGGCAAAACCAGACAATTGGAATGAGCGTGCTTAGTTCAGTTGTTGACCAATGGTGTATTCACCTTGAACCAGAAGACAGATTTATGCTCAGCTTGTTTTTAGTTTAGAAGAAGCTCTGACACAAATCTTGTCTTTCCCCTGTTCCTGGTGGTGTAGGTTTTTGCAGAATTCGACCCTGTCCCAATTGCAAGTGCTTCCCTTGCGCAAGTCCATGCCGCCACAACACACGATGGGAAAAAAGTTGCTGTTAAGGTTGTTGTTTATATAAGAAAAGACCGCAATTCATCTTGAGTTCACTTACTTATGTTAAGTTTGAACTCTGAAATTATGACACAGAGTTCAGACTTAACCAGCTTTGCTGTTATCTTTCACTTTTCTGACCATTGTCTCGACTTACAGGTTCAGCACGACCACTTGATAGATACTTCTGTAGTAGATATCGCCACTGTGGATTTAGTAGTGAATGCTCTTCATTACGTTTTCCCTACATTTGACTACAGGTATAACCAGTCAATGGGAGCAATCGCTCTTTGTTTATTACCTTGTTTTCTCTCTTTTTTTGACACACCACGTCGAAAGCTTATAGGCTTATGCTGATATTTAGGATTAGTTATGACAGAGACATGTTCTCTCAAATCAATAGCTAGGTCAACCCTGATATTGACATTTCCTTCTTGTTAATTACACATGGGAATCATTCTCAAGTGTATACCTGGCATAACAGCTCAATTTGTGGAATTAGAAGTACCTAATTTTATATTTCAGCTTGCTTGTTATGGTTAGGAATTAGAAGTACATGTTTGATGCTTTCCTTTAAAGAAATGTTTTAAATTCCTTCATTTTTGTGGTTGACTCTGCAAATGCAGTTCCTAAAAGATTCCATTCGTTGACAGTCACCTTTCTAGTATGATTGTGTAACTTCAAATGCACATGAACATGTGGCATGAAAATCCTCATTTAGCATAAATGAGAACAACTGCTGTATGTTTACCCTTAATCCAACCTGTAATCCATTTCCCTGTTTTTATACTCTAGCTATTCATTAGGAATGTAAGATTTGCATGTAGTGTTCATATTATGTTGATGCAACTGTAAATTGTGTGATAATAATGCTGATTTCCATGCTGTGGCATTTTATTTACATTAATACCACTAAAATTGGTCCATGCAGGTGGTTAGTTGATGAAATTCGGGAAAGTGCGCCTAAGGTACCACTTTGATATTGTTAAATTATTTACCTCCTTGCCATTGGTTCTTGGATTTTAATATATCCATTATATTGCTTTTCATTTCCCTGGAAAATGCATTAACCTTTTTCTATGGTTTGTCATGTTGTAATTATTTGTCTATTTTGTGCCCATGATCGCCTCCTTTTGGATCCCTATCTTGCTATTGAATATTGTGCACTAGATGATATATTTATCTCACTTGAATGCCGTCCTTTTTAGTGAAATGCGAAGGAACAGGTTACATAATCTGGAGGCTGCATTGACCTCTTTCATGTTTTCAGGAATTAGATTTTTTATGTGAAGCTCAGAACAGTGAAAGATGTCTGGTTAACTTCAGAAAGTTGTCTCCTCACATTGCGAATAGCATATACACCCCCAAGGTTTATTGGAACCTCAGCACGTCAAGAATTCTTACTATGGAGTACATTGATGCCAAGGAGGTAACTGATGTCAAAGGCATTAAAGACCTCGGAATTCGCCCTGTTGATGTTTCAAACCTAGTAAGTTGTCACAGTACAGTTATTTGAAAACGAATGTGCTAATGAGTTGTGTATGGATACTCACTTAACAGTTTTGTAGGTGAATAAAGCATTTGCTGAAATGATTTTCAAGCATGGTTTCGTTCATTGTGATCCCCACGCTGCCAATATGATGATCCGACCCTTGCCACAAGACAGTAAGAAATGGTTTGGTGAGTTAACTTACTAGTATCACAAAATAATCCAACAAGTTATCCAATATATTATTAGCTTTTCTTAACTGCATCAGAGGTTATCTCCTGTCCATTAGTAACCATGCTACACTCAATAAATAAATTGAATAGTGCATAATATTGATATTTGTCATTAAGTTTGATGACGAGAGTGGTAAGGAGTAGGTAGCTTCATCATGATCATCAGTACAATGAGATGCTTCTTGTTATGTGAGACGGGGGAAGTGAGATGTGTGAATTTATGAAAACGTTGATTACATGGTGGCCTCTATTTGTTGGAATGATCAGTTTACTGTGTTTTCTATGTGGTGGCACATTCGTATAACAGAGAACTGACTGAATATTTTGCTGGAGTGTTAGGATCGAAACGGCCACAACTGGTTCTTCTTGACCATGGTCTTTACAAAGAACTTGATCATGCTACAAGGATAAACTATGCTTCACTTTGGAAGGTGAGAATCCTATTACAGCTTCTTTTCTGATTACATTTCGGTACAGTACTTTAATACTTCTACCACATTTGTTCAATGTAGGCGCTTATTCACGCCGATGAGAATGGAATTAAGGAGTACAGTATCAAACTAGGTGCTGGGGAGGATCTTCATGCACTTTTTGCTGGGGTTCTCACAATGAGGCCATGGAAAAGTGTCATTGACCCATCTTTTGGTCATCTTGTGCTGGATGGGAATAATACCGATCGTTCTGAAATGCAGGTGATTGTTTTATGCGTTATTTTGTTCTTATTGGACACCCTAGGTGCTGCATAAACTCATGCAAATTAGCAACGTTCAGTAATCCATGAGCACTTATTAATATTAGCATGTCATCACACTGTAATTTACCATGTCATAACACGTGGAAGAAAATTTACTTATTGCTCGTGATGTGATTTGTCTTACTTGTTTCAACAAAACTAGGGCTCTAAACTTTGATTTTTCCTACAGTAGGAAAACGGTAAAATGTAATATCTAAACTAGGAATGCTTTCAAACCTATTTCCCACATGTACCATGTTTTTAAAAATTGATTCATATTCCCCTTTTTTTATTTGAAGATGTTCTACTGTTGTCGGTTTTTTCATAAGTTCATATTTGACTGGGCATTGTGCCTTTTGACAGTCAAGTTTTACATAATTAGCCTATTTTCGGATTGTCTTGAACCTCAAGGTCCTTGATGATTGTCCACTCTTACCTGGTTGTTACTTCTTGGTCACAGATGTATGCTTCCTTGTATTTCCCACAAATCTCGGAGCTCCTCAGGAGACTACCAAGGGTAATCTTGCTGATGCTCAAGACAAATGACTGTTTACGTGCAGTCAATCATGCCCTGGTAAGTGAAATGGAAGTCTTAGATGATCCAGAGTTAGAAGTTGTTCTGTAATATATTCGATATATCATAGGAAGTATGCAATATAACTATGTAATTTTGTCATAGTTGTTAGACTGACTGGCTTAGGAGTAATAAGATCTCCACGATAGCTTTACTCAAGGTGTTCTTTCTTTTATAACCTCACTTTCATAAATCCATCTTTGCATGTGTTGTTCATTTCTACAAAAGCTCGATGTGACATCATATCATGGGTTAATTCAATCTTGGCTCAGTCTTGGAAAAATCTATCATGGTTAATTTCATAATTCTGCAATTTCTTTGTTCTTTTTACTAATCTATCGGTAATTAAAAAAATGAGTAACGAAGTCACATCTTCGAGACTACCCTGTTCTAAAGTACATGATGGAGGGAGTACACGAGATTGTTGGTTTATTATTATTTGGTCTTCCGCACCCATTAACAGTGAATTGATTTGAAGGTTGGAGGGTCTACCCCGGAATCATTTGAGATCATTGCACGAGTATCTTCTGAAGCTGTGTTTGAAGCTAAAAGGATGGAGAAGAGGTTCTTTCTATATAGATTTATAATATGGCTGGAGGAGCTTCTGAATGAACTTCACCTATTTGGAATGAAGCTGTGGTTGCATTATCAACAACCCAGGAGGATACTGGCTGGGTAAAAGCAGCTCGGCATATCGACAGTCTTTTCTGACTAGTGTAAATGCGAAATCGGCATGTCTAGTTCCATGAGAGAAATATACGGCATTTGGCGTAACATCGCCTTGTTTTTTATGCATTATTCAGCATATCAACCATGATTGATCTTAGATCTTACTGAATGTACACCGCCCTACAGAAGAAGAGATGACAGTTTTGAGATAGCCTATGTTCATTTTGGTAGGTGGATGAAGTATACAAATTCCCATCACTGTACAGTGTGAATGATCAAGCTCTTGTTCCATGATGTGTTTTCATTCTTCACTGCATGTTTTTATTTTGTGTTGGTCGGTACCCTCTAAAACATCGGTAAGCCCGAAATTTGTCTGATCAATTCGCTGCATCCTTGAGGTTGATGATGATGATCTATGCACCCTGTTCTAAAACTGGTCTATTGGACCTGTAAAATACCCCCTTCGTCCCATAATGTAAGATGTTTTTTGACACTAAAAACGTCTTACATTTTTGGGCAGAGGGAGTACCTTATTTTTCCATCGTAAGTAAAAATATGGATATGATTTAAGGTAGATAGAAGAGTAACTAACAAAAAACACAAAATCTTGCAACACAATTTTCCATTACAATTTGCAAGCAGCAGAGACGAT
Organism: Triticum aestivum; assembly: GCF_018294505.1. Lineage (NCBI taxonomy): Eukaryota > Viridiplantae > Streptophyta > Magnoliopsida > Poales > Poaceae > Triticum > Triticum aestivum. The sequence goes on along the minus strand of NC_057804.1, from coordinate 28,725,081 downwards.
TGAGTTCTGAAGGTTCTTCTTTCCTAGACTACACCGATCAAATCCAGCCCAATTCGCGCTCTCGCTGGGGTTGTCCCCCTGTGATCACCGCAGCCCTCTGAGTGGGTATCCAGTCCAGCTCCGGCGATCTCCGCCGCTCCTTGCCGCCGTCAAGGTCGGGCGGCGACTGCTTCCGGTGCTTCCTCATGTGCCCGCCGAGCGCCTGCCCTGAGAGGCACTCCTTGCCGCACACCTCGCACCTGTGTACTTTGCCGTGGGGCCTCCCAACAGCGACCGCCAAGCTGCCATGGCCGCCGGCCTCCTCGACAACTCCATCGCCGCCGCCGTGACCACCGTGGTTTGCCGCGCCGGCGAACATCTCCTCGTTGATGATGCCGGCATTGCGCCCGAGGAAGCTTCTGGTATCGACATCGTGATGATGTGCTGCGAAGTCCACCGTCTTGTTCCCAGCTGCGGCCTTGTCCTCGCCGTGAGCGGCATTGCCGTCGGCAGCCTGTTGGCCCGCCGTGGAGGGCTTCACGCCGCGGTCACCATTGCCACCACCGGCAGCGTCCTCCGGACTCACTGCCGCGGCGATCGCGTCCTTGGCCTTCTTCCGGTGGCCGAAGTGCACGTGCCCGCCGAGCGCCTGGTGGCTGCCGAAGCATCTCCCGCACATGTTGCACAGGAAGCGCCTGGGAGCTCCCGCCGCCGCCGCCGCCGTCGTCTTCTGCTCTGCCGTCACGTCCCGATGCTGCGGCCCCAGGCTACTCCCCTTGCCATGCACCACGCCGTGACCGCGACGCTTCTTGTTCTTCTTCCCCAGATCAAAAAGATCGCCCCGCTCCGGGGAACTCTCCTCGTTCCCAGACACCTCCCGGGACGAGGAGGCGACGCGCGGGGCCACCAGGCCAAGGCGAGCGTCCTTGGCCGCCGCCGGAGGGTCGTCGGCCAGTAGCATCGCCCGGAGACGCCTCTTCCGCCCGCCGCCGCCTCCTCCCCCTCGCGGCGGCATCACGCCGTGATCACCGTCATCGCCGCCCGCCTCGACCGGCGCGGGCTGGCGCGCGAGGAACACGAAGCGGTCGACGTCGTCGTCGGAGTCCGAGACGTAGCGCTCCTCCTCGCCGGCCGCTCCTCCCTCCTCCTTCTCCTCGACGAGAAAGCTCGGGCGGTGGTGGCCGAGCGGATCTCCCGACATGGCGATGGCGGTCATGTGTGGTGTGGCGGCCGGCGTGCAGAGCGTGCGTTGTGGCGGTCGAGCGAGCCCTAGTTTGCGCGTATATATAAGGAAGGAATAGGCCGGGTCGCGCCGATCGGGAGAGCAGCTGCTTGCCTCGCGCGCTGGATGTGGCTGCTGTGCTGGGCACGGTATAATATGCACGGTCGGATGTGAGTCCCGCTCGGACCCGAGTCCGGCGGCGGATCCTCTTCTCACCCTGCAGTCTGTCTTTGACACGGTTTGCGTGAATCTGCGATCGATCCTGATTCCAAACCTTTTCTCCCAAGAAAGGCAGCATAGACGCAGATGCTCGTATACAGGCATATAAATCCATTCCTATGAATACGCACACGGCACACGCACATCTTGTCCATATGATCATTTCCGAGGGACTGAGCTGGCGGGTCTTGAAAACCAGGGTTTGCTTCGAATTACGTGAAAAAGAATGGGACCCCCTAGTCCGTTGAAATCAAAATTCAGTTTGAAACCTTTTGTAGCGCTACCTGAAGCAAATGCGCAAGTTTTTCATCTTTGACTCGTTTGAAACTTTTGCTAGTTCGGCTTTGTTGGTAACGAAAGCACTCCTTTGTTCGCCTGATTGATTGGTGAGGAGGTTGAAGCCGAAAGCTAGCCGGCACAATACACGAATTCGGGCGCAGGGAATTATAAAGGCAAGACGGGAGCACAAATTAATTTAAAGACCAAGTCAATTGGCACCAAAAGACTTGACTTAATTCAAGCATAATCTTTTTTTACATAAGCTATTCGGTATTTCCGAGCTCATGACACTTATGTGATTTCGATCCGGGAAGCAAGACTTACTCTTGGTTGAGGTTGAGCATGGGGTGCTGCACCCACTTTTTTTTGAAAAGGCAAAGTATCACGGATAAGTGCCCCTGGAGAAGATTTTGATCCTCAGGCTGGCCTTCCAGCCCGGCTTGAGTCTTGGGGGCTACTGGATCCACATTTATTCAAAGACAATAAGTCAATTAGCGAGGAGATTCGATCCTCGGGTCGGCCATGTTCTCCTTCCTAAGTCTTGGGGGCTACTGCATCGACATTTCAAGGCTGTCATCAGGTTGACGGACGAATCCTGTAGAACCGAGCTTGCTGGCTATTTGCGCCCATGCTGCTGGTCGGCTAAATTATATTTCAGGCTGGCATCTGGCAGCTTGATCGACGGATCCCCTAGAACCGAGCCTGGGGCCTACTTGCACCCATGCCGATGATGATATAAATTATATTCCAGGACGGAGTCTGGTAGGTTGATTGACGGATCTCCAAGAACCAAGCCTAGGGGCTACTTGTCCCCAAACGCCATTACTCGGCTGAGGTAGATACCAAGGAGATTCGACCCTTAGGTTGGCCATGTTGACCGACCTAAGTCTCCGGAGCTACTGCATTGATGTTTTAGTCAAAAATTATAAGTGTAATGAACAATTCGAGAAGATTCGATTCTTATGTCGGCCATTCTGCCCGACCTGAATTTTGGGGGCTGCCGGATCAATGGTTTTAAATAATAAGCTATACCTGGGGAGATTCGATCCTTGGGCTAGCCATTCTGCCTTACCTGGATCTTGGGGGCTACTGCACCCGTGTTTTCTCCTAAGACTAAATTATACGACCTGTAGTCCATCTTGTGTCAAGCCGGACTATAGTTCGGGGGCTAAAGTATGTGAAAGTGCTAAGTTATGTTGCATGACTCATGGCGCCGACCGGATGTAATGCCGATCCATACCTTGAGGGCTACTGGCTATATAATTTGGTAGAGAGTAAATTGCATCAATCCATTTTTTTTCAAAGCCGAAACTCGTCTTGCTGGAGCCGAATTCACGAAAAATAATTCCACAAAGGTTGGCTATCTACAACAACAAATCAAGATCAAAGTGGTCCATCCGACTTCAGGAAGCAAGCCAGCCGTAGGAGGTCGGCGATGAGCACTACGCAGGAATTCAGCCCACGGAGGCCGGCTGCGCGGGAACTTTTTGTGGAGCTGGTAGGATGTGATCTTCATCGACAAGTCAAGGCCGAGGTGATTTGTTCCAGTTCGGGTGCAATCCGGCAATTTGAGTCTGGTTGCAAGCTGATACTCTCAGGAGAAGCTTCGGTGAACTGGTTTCAACGTCTGTGGATTGAACACAATGCATGCTTTTTGAAGAAAGCTTCAATTATTGCACACGTAATTCAACTATCTGACTGAAATTTACAATTTGAAATTATGTAGGATGCTAGTGATTAAGGGATTGTTCTTGGCCAAAAAAATGATATAAATTAAATGTTATTCTTTGTGCTAGTAAGACCTTCTACAACGCTAAAAAATGAAACAACTATTTTTTTTAAATTGTTATCTTTGCTTACGACAAATGTAGATCTTATACTGTTCAGTATAAAGTAATTGTTCACATAAATCATGTTGCTAGTAAATACCTTATGGATAAGAAAGATGTTAATCCTAGAATTACTAAATATGTCCATTCACAAGTAGAAATCATTCTTCCTCCTTTAAACACATTCAGCTAGAAATCCGTGTGCGTTTTACTTATATCGTACATTTAGGGAGAGACAGAATGTGCAATCCATTTTCGTTTGGTTTTGTTCCATAATTATTATTCTCAACATAGGAATGTAATACCATGATAAAATGGTGAAAATGTAACTGTAATTTTCTTTTCAGAAGAACAATTGTGCCTCCTAGTTACAAGATAAAGTTTGGCCATGTGAATAAAAGGAACACGGGATGAAGATCCATCCAACCTCTAGTTGATCGCCTGCTTAAAATAGTTAGCAGGCGATAGTACTGGTTGTCCCTAATGTTAGCTTGGGTAGAATCTCCTGTATGTGTATATGCCACGTTTCAGAGAGAAACCAGTGTTGGAACGAAAACATTTTTCTCGATGAGATATATGCAGAGTTAATATTCATGATGCAAGTACGAATGTACAGCTCAATTAGAGTCCCAAGTTGTTTCGTTTGTTAGGTTTAGTCCCTTCACTCAAAACCACATTCTGCAATAATTTAATCAGATTAAATTAAACCTGATAAAAAACACAGCTAAATCAAAACTTTTCTTTATCTTCTCCTACCCATACCTAAATCAAATCAAATCCTACCAAAACCTCAACTAAATCGAAGCTTTTCCTTGCATTTCCCTACCCATACTCAAATCATATCAAATCTTACCAAAATTTAGGATATGATGGGTGTAAGAGCATCTACAACCGGGCCCCATATTTTTCCTGTAGCGGACAGCCCAGACAGGGGAGGGAAGAAAAAAAAAGCTCTCAACCGGATCCCTCAAATTGTCCTCATATGTCCATGTTTTCCGTGAACCCTTTCTCTCTTTGTTTTTTTTTCTTTCTCTCTATTTATCTTCACCAATCATGTGCATGTGACTGGAAATGAAAATAGTAAGGGGCATAGCTGCATGAAACAAACAAATGAGGTCGCGGAGCGGACACGTCTCAGGGGATGTATATATCGGGGATCAAATTAGGTTAGTCCGAATGTAGATGGTCTAAGGTATACGACGGTCACGATTAATATTGAAGGATATGTATATTACTAGCTACTCCCTCCGTTTCAATTTACTCGTCGTGTTTTTAGTTCACATTTGAACTAAAACCACGACGAGTAAATCGGGAGGGAGGGAGTACTTTTATAGCAGGCAAGGTAAGCAACGTCTGTGTGGTGCATAAATAGGCGCCGAGGGGACCTCACAACTCACAAGGGCGCCGTCCTCCATAGCAGCACAGCACAGCACACCCACCCTCATCTTTAGCTCTGCCGAAGCACAAGCACCCACCCTCATCTTGGTCTCTCTATCCGTACGCCTCCCTCATCCCTCCCTTCACCTCCGATACATGGAGGCGAACCAGGAGAAGGCTCCGGAGACTGCCAGCGGCGGCGACGCCCCGAGGCCTGTGCGAGCGGTGTGCGTCTTCTGCGGCAGCCGGCCTGGCAACCAGCCGTCCTTCAGCGCCGCCGCCCTCGACCTCGGGAAGCAACTGGTGAGACACCAACCAAAATAGCTAGCTAGCCGTCAAGCTCTGCCCATGTGGTGCATGTCCCGCTGACATGCATGGTTCTCGACGGCGCACGCACGTACGCGTCCTTTTGCAGGTGGAGAGGCAGCTCGATCTCGTCTACGGCGGCGGCAGCGGCGGCCTGATGGGACTCGTGTCCAAGGCCGTCCACGACGGCGGCCGCCACGTCCTCGGGTAAAGTCCTGCAGTACGCTGCCTCTCACTCTCTGAGATACAGCTTCCATGGAGCTATAGCTTGCAGTTTTACCATGAATAATGGTCTGGCTGGCCGCTCCTGTGTGCAGGGTCATCCCTAGTGCTCTCCTGCCGGAAGAGGTAGTGCATGCGCGAATCTCTTCTGCCACCGTACACTAGACACATACATGTCCTGCTCTCCCTGCAGCATCTGCATGAACGAAATGCATGCATATGCATGTGCTTGATTATTTTTACTTCTAGTATATATGAAACGTGTTTTTGAATATCTACTACGTGCGTACGAGCATTTCCTAGGTGTCAGGGGAGACGTTGGGAGAGGTGAAAGTGGTGAGGGACATGCATGAGCGCAAGTCAGAAATGGCAAAACACTCGGACGCCTTCATCGCCCTGCCAGGTCACAGACTGCCCCACTCATCTTAGCCACTATGGACTACTCGTGTGTGTGTTTGTGTTTCTTGGAAAATGTTGCTAAGCCAAACGTTTAAGGTCGACATGACATGATAATAACAAATCAAGAAAGAAGCTTAGTAGTAAACGGGTGAAGTTCTTGCGTTGCGGCTCATTTCTTGTGTGACGTACCTGCGTGCAGGCGGATATGGGACGATCGAAGAGCTGCTGGAGATCATAACGTGGGCGCAGCTGGGGATCCATAACAAACCTGTAAGCTTGTCGTATTTAACTGCAATTCTGCATTATTCCTACATTAATGTATGTGCCGGGGCCAGTGATTGGTTAGCCAGATACTAGTTGTGTGTACATATATGTGTACGTAGGCCCTCGTGCCTGCCCTAATCCTCACGCCGTTCCTAGCTAGCTCAGCGAAAGCGATGTGTAACTAACCAATGGCAACTTACGTACGGTTGTTGGTGATGTCTCGTTGCATTAGGTGGGCCTGCTCAACGTGGACGGCTACTACAACAGCCTGCTTTCGCTGTTCGACAAGGGCGTCGAGGAGGGCTTCATCGACGACGCCGCGCGCAACATCTTCGTCCTCGCCGACAACGCCGCCGACCTGCTCACCAAGCTTACGGCCGCGGCGGTGGCGGCCCACGCTGACGACGGCGGCGGCGAGGACCGCAACGGCACGGCGGCCGCCGGCGCCAAGAGGAAAAGAGGCTAGCTGACTAGCGAGCACCGAGCAGCAGGTCCCTGCCCGTCGTCGTGTAGCTTCGTCTTCGTCAAGATCTATTAGCTCTCAAATAATCTGCTTCTTCATGCATGTAATATCGAGCGTGCCCTAACCCTAATAATATTCCGTGGCTAGCACAAAGTATGCATGCTTCAATGCTCCGTAATTAAGCACAAGTGTACAAGTGTACGGGTGTTGGAGTTGTACCTTACAGCGCAGCGGGTCGTACCATCGCGTTGTACTCTTCCCACCCACTATTTTATGTTTTCTGACTACGATATTAATGTGCACAGTCATGTCAGCAGAACACAGCGCACTCGTTTCGTAGTACCACGTACACCTAGTACAGCATGCCGTGCAGCTGGCAAAATGAAAACAAAAGATAGGCGCGAACCCTCTCACATGGACCCACAAGCTTCTGAGCATCTACAACCATGGTTGCGTAATCCGGTGCCCTACACGTACGTTGGGGCCCATGCAGAGGTAGATCATGGCAACGTAGAAATATAGAGCACAATCGGGCACAGATCAACATAGCACCCAGAAGACATATATAGTTCAACATTCCACACAAAAGGCACAGTTCACGTCGGGCATAGTTCTTAGCCGGATATATTACTAGATACTCCCTCCATCCGAAAATACTTGTCATCAAAATGGACGAAAAGGGATGTATCTAGAACTAAAATACATCTAGATACATCCCCTTTTATTCATTTTGATGACAAGTATTTCCGGACGGAGGGAGTACAACATAGGACACAGTTCATCACACCCAAAAGAGATAGTTAGCCGGATATATTACTAGATACAAACTAATTTAATTAGCTAGAGGAGGTGAGGATGCGAAAATCACCATTTCTTAGCCGGCCCCCTAGCCTTGATGTCACCGGAGCGGCGGTACATCTCTTTCGTGTAGGCGTCCGCAACGGGAGGAGGAGGATCATCGCCATCCTTGTCCGTGCTGGTGGTGCCGCTGTCCGACGCCGAGTAGATGTAGCCGGAGAAGCGGCGGATGGCGCGAGCTTGCTCCTTCGTGTGGCATGCCGACTTGGCCTTGACGGTCTCCTTCTCCCTCGCGAGGGGCTCCGACGCCTTGATCCTGAGCCGGAGTGCCTTCGCATTCTTGCGCCGGAGGCACGAATCATCCGTCGCTAAGGTAAGCAAACAACGCATAACCTCATGGAGGAGCTGCTCCTCCGGGTCAGACAGGACGGAGCGGGCGTGTCGGCGGGAAAGGCCGGCCTCTGCCCCCCTCTGCGCGGCCCACTGCCGCTCACGGTGGGCGACCTTTCACCTTCGACTCCGCCATCCACATCCTTTCAGTATCCAAGGGCACATGCACCTAACACTGCCCAGGAGTAGCTGGCGCCGGAGGGAAAGGGGAGAGGGCAGTCCTGCTATGGATCAGGAGCAGTGCGGAGCAGGACGGGCGAGCATGTTAGGTCACATAGCCGCTGCGAGACCGGGAGGAGCTGGCGGAGGACGGCGCCGGCTCGAGCTTCCTCAAGTGTCTAGTCGAGACCTCTCGATTGCGATGCGGAGCACGAGCTCCTCACTATCTGGCGCGTTGCTGCCAGGGCCAGAGTCCTCCATCACGAGGACGTCCCAGTCCATGGGATTAGACTCGTTGTCGGAGTCATCGCCGGACCCGACCTTGGTACTAGTAAAGGGGACGGGAGAGATTAGGGAGAGGAAGGGGAGCAGAGAGGGTGAGAGGACTGGGAGGAGTGGGGTTTGACTAAGGTTCTCAGGCCAGATGGGGGTTTTGTGGGGACAGTGGTGGGGGTGGCATGGGCTATAGAGGGCCTGTCCGACGTGGCGGCGGTGTCCGGGCCTCCGCATATCCACCCCACATATGGGCTGGACACGTGGATCATCGGACAGTACTGGCGCTTGGGCTGGTTGTGGGAACCCGGTTGGGTGCTAATTTTTGGCCCTGACACTGGTCGGACAGCAGGCCCGGGCGTTTGGGGAGGATGTAGGCCGCCCAGTTATAGATGCTCTCATTGGGCTTCACCAATTTTGAAGGTAAGGACTAAAGAAGCTCGTTAAGTTGGGGCTACTGTGTTATCATCGTACTCTACCACATCTAGAAAGGAGAAATTTTATGAACTTTCTAGAACTTTGAAGGTATCTTTAAAGGAAATCGACGGGTTCCCATTGTTGCAAAATAAAAATAA
>NC_057804.1:28687300-28716039 GCF_018294505.1 Triticum aestivum | reverse complement strand
AACACATATCCTACAATATTCAATCCAAATTTTTTCAACACATAAAATCCAAAAAAGGCAAATCCATAGGTAAACGGTAATGTTATCGGGGCAATGTTCCCTTGGGAGGAGGTTCCAGGGAACACCCCCCACAGCCGTCTGATCAAAACCACACAGTGGCAGTTTTTTGTTTTTTTCTTTAAAAAACAATCATCCTTTTCTGAATAAAATGACATCCCTGTATAACTAAAACTGACAGGGAAAATGTTCGCAAATGCTATCCCTTCTTGGGAAACGTTCGCCAGCTATTGGGGTCTTATGTAAATGGTGGTGTCTAACTTTTTTTATCTTTTGTGACACTATTCACGTTGGTCTTTTTGTTTTCTGCGTGTAGATCTCTCGAAATTGAATTTGAAATTTTTGTGGAATTGTAGACATATATCTTCTCGACATTCATAATTATTTGTAACTTCTTAGAGGTGCTACAGTGTGATGGTAACACCTAAGGTGTAGTGTCACTATTCCCACACACAAAAGAAGTGTGGCACCACTCGATAGTCACCCAAGCTAGTTGTTGATTTGTGTGGCTAGATAAGCTAGAGTAAGCTGTTTTGACGAAAGACATATACGATGTCCGGCTTTAAATTAATAAAGCCCTAACACAAACATGTTTAGTTGTACATCTGGTATCAACATCATCAACTTGAAATAACATCAGAAAACAAATCACGGAGAGCGAGTTCCAACACAACTGAAATAAAGATTAAGTCTGGGATCCTCTCAGTGGTCTTTAATTTGGATGAGCTTGGAGTCCTAAGCATCACCATCATTGTCTCCGGCATGCTCTTGCCGCTTATATTCGGGTATAACTTCTAAAGTTGTGAATATATGAGCATTATTAATGGTAAGTTCACTTCCAAAACTTAAGAGCACCAAATTATATCTTGTCAAGCCCGGTCACAAGATACAACATACATATTACAAAAGGCGCTAAAGAATGGCGAAAAGGTCTACCAAATTGAGAAGATTTTCATCATAGATTACAAGTTCCTTGACATAGCCCCACAAGATTTCAGCTAATGTGCTGGAAAACAAGATGTGGCTCACATCCTCGTCCACTTTAGCCAAAGAAAATTGCCATTAGCACCCCCTATCATTTCATAATTTGGTCACTAGCAAGGATGCATGTTCAGATAAGTTGAACTAAATTCATGTTAAACAATCAGAGCTGGTAATTTTTGGGAAGCACTGAAGCTAGACAACTAGTGGAAAGTGGCTTACCTTTGCTTTTCGGACAATTTGTGGAGTTGTAGCTAGTGGTCCTATCTATACATACCAGCACATATGTATCAACAAATTTGGGGTAAAGCTTTCAAGTCATCTTTCTAAATTGTGAAAATGGGCCCAATGCTCTTACAAATCCGGCTAGCCATAAATAATATATACCCTTGCGGGTGTTCAAAATACCATCACGTAGCTTTGCATCAATTATATTAGTAAATGAGCTACAAAAGGACCATTTCATCCTACTTTCAAATACTGTTAAACTCGAGTACGTGAGTTTAGATATTTTATAATGTTATATGGAGAATTTCCATGGGTACATAAGTGCATAAATTACTAACTACAAACTTTTCATTTAAATATAATGCATTAGTAGTAAAAGAAATAGTGCATTCAAATTTATTAGTGCGTCAACAAGTTCCATTAAACTATAACTATAAAACAAATGTGCAAAAATACTTGAATTTATGTGATGCACCCTATGTGAAAATGAGACAAGAGGAGGTAGGAAAGAATAGGCAATACTCCCTAAGCTAACTGAAATCAAGTGTTGTTCGTCATGTCAAACTTTCTCAACAATGATTTCTATACTGAGTTTCATGCACCCCGTAAGGTCTGTTGGGGAAATCACACGTTGTAATTTACCACTTTTGGATGGTCCTAAGTCGTGTGGTCATTGGTTGTTGCTTTTGTCGAGTAACATTGGAAGGGATAACTAAATCCAATTGTCATGTGGCAATACCTTTAAGGGACGAGGCCGAAAGGGAAGGAGGAAGAGAGACGGCGATTATCTGCAAATTTGTAATTATATACTCCCTCTGTTCCTAAATGTAAGTCTTTGTAGAGATTTCACTGTAAACCGCATACGGATGTATATAGATGCATTTTAATTATTTTTTTCAGGGAAAACTTTCAATCTATTCATCTTTAATCATGATAGTACAACGAACACTGAAAATAATAAAAGTTTAGATTCATTCATTTTGCTCTGTATGTAGTCCACTTAGTGGAATCTCTACAAAGACTTATATTTAGGAACGGAGGAAGTACAATATAAAATGCTATGACTATTAATGACGTCGGAATAGAGATGATGTACTACTCCCTCCGTCTAGGTGAGTAAGTCATCTTAGGTTGTGCACCGTGACCAAGGAGGAAGGGAAAACGAGAGTACTTAATATTTATTTGCTAATTAATAGCATTGGATGCAATGAACTAACCACTGCATGTCGTGTTTGGTAGTCTCAAGTCATTAAAACCATGCACATCCCACAACTTTTATTGGTTGATATGTCAAGAAACAAAAAACGAGATAGAATTTAATGCACCGCGCCTAAGTGTTTTGGGAATATTTGATTTTCGTAAGATGACTTACACACCTAGACGGAGGGGGTATGATGTTTTGATTGGTAATTATGGTGAAACGTAGCCCGCCCTGAAATTCAAAGAGGAGAGGGGTGGGTGGATTAGTGAGGGGAGAAGGGCCACTCCAGTAACTCCGGTAATATCGCTAGTAAAGCCTAGCATTTTTTTCTTCGTTATACTCCCTCTGTATTGAAATTCAGAAAAAAAAACATTCATGATACAAAATCAATATCATTGTATGTCAATGCATTTGAACTGGAAGAAAAAGAAGCATGTTCCACAAAAACAAAAGCATGATTCATATATGTACTAGAGGCCAAGGAGGAGGTCGAAACGTTTGCCATAAAAAGGTGGTGAGCAAAACGGGGGTAGAGGCGACGAAAAGCCACAGGCCCACGGCAGCGCCCGTTGGATCTTCCGATCCGACCGCGCGCGGCGCCCCCCACCCCGGCTGGCTGGGTCGCCCTGCCCTGCCCGGCGGCAAGTGGCTGCCACAAATTAACCACGCCCCTGGCTCTGCCCCCGCTGCTGGCTGCTGTTGCCTGCTGCCGTCCGTCCCCCCTCCCCCTGCGCCTGCGTGCGTGTCTCCTCCATTGGCCGCTTGCCTGCGCGGGGGCCGGCGCCAGCCATGTACACTGGCACACGCATGGCCCGGCTTGCCGCACCGAGACAGCCCATGTTAGACTATGTATAGCTTCTGTACCTATGTACGTATATGGTACATATTGTAACACAACCATTATATATAATGAGATAAGCCACCCCTAGAGGGTTGTGCTGGTTCCCCAAAACTTATTGTCTTACATGGTATCACGCTAGGTTACGATCGCTTCCGCTTCTAAACCCTAATACCCGCACCGCCGCCGCAGCCGCCGCCGCCTTCACCGCCGCCGCCGCGCCACCGATCGCGCCGCCGCCATGTCAAGCGCCGCCACCACCGGTTCCACTGCTGCGGGCTTCCTCCCGACCTCTCTTGCGGCTCTGCTCAACCTCCCGCTCGATGCCGTCTCTGTTCCGGCTCCGATCGGGACAAGGAGCATCGGCTCCGTCTTCTCCACGCCGCCGGCGCCCTCGCTTGGGCGTGACCTCGTGGTCCACACCGCGGCGCCGCCGTCCGCTGCGGACTCCGCAGGCGTCGTCCCACCGCTCCTGCCGCAAGCGGATCACACTGCCCCGCTGGCGGGGTTGGCGGCATCCGCCCCGGCCGCGGGCCTTGCGGCGTCCGCACCGGCCGCGAGCTTTGCGGCGCCCGCCCTGGCTGCGGTCCCGCCTCCTCCCGCATCGGCTTCGGTGCCTCCGGCTGCCTCCATGGTGTTTGCACCCCAGGCAGCCTCCTCGATGGGATTGTCTTCGCCGCCGCCGTTTCACTTCGGTCATCTCATCACCATCAAGCTCTCCGCCGACAACTACATCTTCTGGCGTGCGCAGGTTCTCCCGCTCTTGGGGAGTCACTACCTGCTAGGCTACGTCGACGGATCGCTTCCCTGCCCACCCGCGCTGGTAGACAGCGTGCACGGTCCGGTCTACAATCCGGCCCATCGCGTCTGGACGGGGCAGGACCAGGCGAACCTCTCCTCCATCCAGGGGTCGCTCTCGCCGGCAGTTGCCGGCCTTGTTGTCTTCGCGAAGACGTCTCATGAGGCCTGGACCATCCTTGAGCGCACCTTTGCAGCGCAGTCCCAGACTCGTGTCTCTGCACTCCGTCGTCAGCTTGGAGAGTGTCAGAAGCTTGACTCCACTGCCACTGAGTTCTACAACAAGGTCAAGGGCCTCGCCGACACATTGGCCTCCATTGGACAGCCCCTCACCGACTCCGAGTTCAACTCGTTTATTGTCAATGGTCTTGATGAGGAGTATGATGCCTTAGTCGAGATCATCAACGAGCAGGGCAACTCGACACCCATGCTGGCACACGAGGTTTTCTCTCGGCTCCTTCTCACTGAGCAACGGGTCGAGACTCGCCGCACCAGGGGCACTGGCTCCCTCTCGGCCAACGCCGCCACCAAGGGTGGCCGCTCTTCTTCATCACCCCGGTCTCCCTTGGGGCTGCCACCGTCGCCCGCCTCGGCCCCCCCACCTACTGCGACCTTACCGGGGGCTGGCGGTCCACGTGTGTGTCGGCTTTGTGGCCGCGATGGGCACTGGGCCTCCAAGTGTCATAAGCGCTTCCAGCGAAGCTTCCTTGGTCTTGGCAATGACGGCAAAGATACACGCAACAATGCCCGTCAGGTCGCCATGGCTGATCGTCCCGCGCCGCAGAAGCAACAGGGACACACTCAGTCCTACTCCATCGATCCACACTGGTACATGGACTCTGGGGCGACAGAGCATCTAACCAGCGAGATGGGGAAGCTTCACACTCGTGAACCCTATCATGGCTCCGACAAGATCCACACCGCCAATGGAGCAGGTATGCACATCTCTCACATTGGTCAAGCATCTCTTCTCACTAGACATGCCAATAGGAGTCTTCAGCTTCGCAATGTTCTTCGAGTTCCATCTGTGACCCGTAATCTTCTTTCAGTTCCTAAACTCACACGTGATAATAATGTGCTTTGTGAATTTCACTCTTTTGATCTTTTTATTAAGGATCGGGGCACGAGGGACATTCTTCTTAGTGGGCGGTTGTGCCAGGGCCTCTACCGTCTGGAGCATCCTGGTGTCGCTCGTGTTTTTAGTGGAGTTCGGGTCTCTCCGTCACAGTGGCATGCTCGTCTTGGTCACCCGGCCACACCTATTGTTCGTCATATTTTGCGTCGTCATGAGCTTCCTAGTTTGTCTAGTCATAAAGATGTAGCAGTGTGTGATGCTTGTCAGCAGGGGAAGAGTCATCAACTTCCTTTTTCGGAGTCCAGTCGTGAGGTGAAACATCCTTTAGAACTTGTGTTTTCAGATGTATGGGGTCCTGCTCAGACTTCTGTCAGTGGTCATAATTACTATATCAGTTTCGTTGATGCTTATAGTCGCTTTACCTGGCTTTACCTTATTAAACGCAAATCTGATGTGTTTGATATTTTTGTTCAGTTTCAAAAACATGTTGAACGTCTTCTCAAGCACAAAATTGTTCATGTCCAGTCAGACTGGGGGGGCGAGTATCGCAACCTCAACTCTTTCTTTCAGTCGCTTGGGATAGCTCATCGTTTAGCATGTCCACATACACATCAGCAGAATGGTTCAGTCGAACGTAAGCATCGTCATATTGTTGAAGCTGGTCTTACTCTTTTGGCCCATGCATCTGTTCCGTTTCGGTTTTGGAGTGATGCTTTCACCACTGCAAGCTTTCTCATCAACCGTACTCCTACTCGTGTTTTAAACATGAAGACTCCCATTGAGGTTCTCCTTAATGAACAACCTGATTATACCTTTCTCAAGGTATTTGGGTGTGCTTGCTGGCCGCATCTTCGTCCATATAACAAGCGCAAGCTTGAGTTTCGTTCTAAGAAGTGTGTTTTTCTTGGCTATAGCTCTCTTCATAAAGGTTACAAATGTCTTCATATTCCCACTAATCGTGTCTATATATCTCGGGACGTCGTGTTTGATGAGCATGTTTTTCCCTTTGCCAACCTTCCTGTGTCCACTGTCGAACCACCATCCCTGCATTCATCCTCTGTTGCTTCTGACCAATTTGATGATGTTGCATATTCTCCTTTGCTGTTACCTAACCATGGTGCAGGAACCGGACGTGGAGCTCGTTTGGAGCTGTTGGAGGATTCACCATCATCATCGTCGTCTTCTGGTGGGCACGTCGACCGCCCTATGTTGCATGGCATCGATTCGCGTGCCCATGCATGGTCACCCGACGAGCCCGTCGCGTCGAGCATCTCCACTGCTCGGTCCGTTTCGCCAGCGGCCGCCGAGTCGCCCGCGGCTCGGCCCGTCACGCCGTCTTCGCCTGCGGCTCGGCCCGTCACGCCGTCTTCGCCCGCGGCTCGGGTCCTCACGTCGCCTTCATCAGCGGATCGACCCGCGACACCGGCCGCGCCACGGCCCACTATGCCGAGCTCGCCATCGGCCCGGTCTGTGATGCCGGAGTCGCCAGCTGCTTCGTCTGCTCTGCCGGTTTCGCCGGTGGGTCGGCCTTCTTCGCCAACCGAGTCCGAGGCTACCGTGACTGGCTCCTCGTCACCGGCTGACTCGTCAACGTCGCCGTCCTCCAGCCCGTTGCAGGCTGCTCCGTCGACCTCGGTGGTTCCTGTGTCCCGACCACATACACGCAGTCGCAGTGGCATTTTCAAACCTAAGGAACGTAAGGATGGTACGGTTGCTTGGTTGGCTGCTTGTTTGGCTGCTGCTGTTGCGGATCCATCTTCTGAGCCTCGCTCATATCAGGCTGCCCTGCGCATTCCACATTGGCGAGAGGCTATGGAGCAGGAGTTTCATGCTCTTCTTCGTAACAAGACATGGACTCTCGTTCCTCCACCACCACGGGTAAATGTTATTGACTCAAAATGGGTATTCAAAGTGAAGAAGCATTCGGATGGATCTATTGAGCGTTACAAAGCGCGACTTGTTGCTCGCGGTTTTCGGCAGCGTCGTGGTCTTGACTATGAGGACACCTTCAGTCCTGTCGTCAAGCCTACCACTATTCGGCTTCTTCTCTCCATTACTGTTTCTCGTGGTTGGTCACTTCGTCAACTTGATGTGCAGAATGCTTTTCTACATGGATTTTTGGAGGAAGAGGTTTATATGAAACAGCCGCCTGGTTTCTCTGATCCTGATCGTCCTGACTATATCTGTCGTCTTTCCAAAGCACTATATGGTTTGAAGCAAGCTCCTCGTGCCTGGCATGCCCGCCTTGCCTCTGCCCTTCGTGCTCATGGGTTTGTGCCGTCTACTGCTGACACTTCGTTATTTCTTCTACAGAAGCCAGAAGTCACTATGTATCTTTTGGTATATGTCGATGATATTATCCTTGTCAGCTCTTCTCAGTATGCTGCTGATGCTCTTGTCTGCTCTCTTGGTGCTGATTTTGCGGTCAAAGATCTTGGGAAGCTTCACTACTTTCTTGGAGTTGAGGTCACTTCTCGTGCTACTGGTCTTGTCCTTACGCAGAAGAAGTACTCCTTGGAGTTGTTACAGAGAGCTGGCATGCTGAAGTGCAAACCGACCACCACACCCATGTCGTCTACCGACAAGATAACAGCTGTTGATGGTGAGCTTTTGTCTCCTACGGATGCCACAGTGTACAGGAGCATTGTTGGTGGACTTCAGTACTTGACGATCACGAGACCAGATATCTCTTATGCTGTTAACAGGGTTTGTCAGTATCTTCAGGCTCCCAGAGATACTCATTGGGCTGCTGTTAAACGCATTCTTCGTTATGTTCAGTTCACCCTGACATTTGGTATGCATATTCGGCCGACTTCCTCTCGGGTCCTTTCGGCCTTCTCTGATGCAGATTGGGCTGGTAGCCCAGATGACTGGCGATCCACGGGGGGTTATGCAGTATTCTTTGGCTCTAATTTGATCGCCTGGAGTGCTCGGAAACAGGCTACTGTGTCACGTAGCAGTACTGAAGCTGAGTACAAGGCTGTGGCTAATGCTACTGCAGAGATTATTTGGGTGCAGTCTTTGCTTCAGGAGTTGGATTTGTCTCAACCACAGCCTCCTATTCTTTGGTGTGATAACATCGGTGCTACATACCTTTCTGCAAATCCAGTATTTCATGCCCGAATGAAACACATTGAAGTTGACTATCACTTTGTACGGGAACGTGTATCACAGAAGCAACTCCAGATCAAGTTTATCTCATCTAAGGATCAACTTGCAGACATCTTCACTAAGCCTTTACCGCTGCCACAGTTTGAGGCTTGTAGGCGCAATCTTACCCTTCTCAGTTCTTTAGAAAGTGGCTAAGATTGAGGGAAGGTGTTAGACTATGTATAGCTTCTGTACCTATGTACGTATATGGTACATATTGTAACACAACCATTATATATAATGAGATAAGCCACCCCTAAAGGGTTGTGCTGGTTCCCCAAAACTTATTGTCTTACAGCCCAGCAGCGGCAGGAGAGGGACCTGGCCGATCGATCGTCCAGTGCGCGAGTGGGTCAATTATTGGGGCCGGTCGACTCGAGCAGGGTGCGCGCTACACGCCGGCCCGGCGCGAGCCTCCCGTCGTCCCGGCCGAGTGGACTGCCGGCGCGCGCGCCCGCGTTGCTACGCCTGTGCCGTGGGCGCGCACTGTGCGGCGCGCATGCATGCTCTGGTGGCGAGCGGGACGCGTGCATGCGCACGCGCCGGCCGCCGTACCCTGCGCCTCCACTACTGGGCGGAGCGAGTGGCATACGCTTTGCGCACGCGCCGGCCGGATGAGCCGTACCCGTACGTACCTCGCCGGTGGGCAACAGGCAGTCGACCGACGCGACGCGCCTTGTCTCCTTGCGTGGATCGGCGTCGATTATTTGTGGCGAGGCCAGGAAGAGGACAGGGTTCTTGCTGCTGCCAGTACGGTGCGTACTGCCCTAGTACGTACGCCCGCACGATGCTGTGGTAATAATGCCGGGGATGGGTCAGGAACGCTCGCATGTATGTACTGCGCTGGTGTTACGAGGTGGCAGGTTAAATTGCTCTGTTGGATGCAGATAAGGTTCTGCCGACAAGTCGCTGTGAAAACACGGCACAACTAAAGTACGTGTCCCATTATTGCCACGCAAAGAATTTGCATTCCACGAGCGTTATGAAACTTGTTCAATATACTAGAAGGATGCCCTAAGGCTAACTCCACCGCGTGACCCCGTCTTGTCCGGCCCGTGGCCCCGTCCATCTGGGGTAAAACGGACAAGCCAAACGTACATCAACACAGGTGTGCCTAACTGAAGTATGTGTCTCATTATTGCCACGCAAAGAATTTGCATTCCACGAGCGTCGAGGGTTTTCATTATTGCCACGCAAAAAATTTACAGTTCTAAGTAATCTGTCCAACAACAACAAATATCCTAACTTAGAAACACGTAATCTAAGCAATCGTACACTCTTAAAAAGATGGATGGTAAAAGAGTAAGGTCTAGCAGTACACGTGAAGTAATTACCCGCTCTAGAAACCATTGGAGATATGAGCTGAGAATTCCCGAAACAAGAAAAATGTGACATCCAGTCTCCAAGATCGGCCCGAATCAATTGAGCATAAGCCAGTATGAACAACACTTGTACAAATTTTTGACTGAGATGAAATTAGCACAATGTAATCCTGTAGTGGAAAGAATCATATATGAATGGGAAAAAAATAAAGATTATAGGGGAACCTAGCAGATCACCACGTTGATGGATGTTTTGTCGCGGGATCGAAAATGGTAAGGGAGGAAGCATGTATACACGGCAGCTGAAGGATGGGAAAACAAAGAGGCAGACATCCATTAATCAACGCCAGCGAGAGGCGGACATCATCCAACATGAATGCCTGAAGAGAAACTAAAGAGTAATTGTTTGCCTTCGATTCCCGGCGGAGCAGTTTCGCTCGACGAACAGACGAACAGCGAGACGAGATTGGCATGAACGTGCATTGGTGTGCGGTCCGGAGGACCGAATCATTCCAATCCTGCAGAGCCGCACGCCGTATCGCCTCGGCTAGGTCGCCATCTTCGCTGACATCTCTAGCGCCTCCTGTTAGCTCGCATTCAGAGAAACAACAGAGATGAGGATGGGTTTGACTGAAAGATGGAGCACTGGGTTCTGAAATTTTTCTCTACAAAATTTGTGTACCTGTGTGCCAACCTACCTCTTGTTTTCTAAATCGACCTTGTTGCCTACTAACACCATCACCAAACCTGGGTTCCCTGTTTGGACATGTGCATATAAGCGCTGACATACAGGTGAGTTCCACCGACAAAAGGCAGAGTGTTCTTTGGATCCAACTGAAGCAGTCCGACAAGATGGAACTACAGAAACATGTTCAGTCATACCTAGTCTA
This sequence comes from Triticum aestivum, assembly GCF_018294505.1. NCBI lineage: Eukaryota > Viridiplantae > Streptophyta > Magnoliopsida > Poales > Poaceae > Triticum > Triticum aestivum. The sequence goes on along the minus strand of NC_057804.1, from coordinate 28,705,499 downwards.
TGAAGCTCGTCAACCCACCTCTTCCTTGCTCGGATGTAAGAGTCCTGACGCCCACACAGGAAACATCAAACAGATTAACGTGAACAGAAAGCAGGTGATCAACTCATCCGGCACATGTTCAGGGAAGATCACTAAACGAAGTACCGAGGAGAAGAGAAGATCTCCCTCACCGTGCTAGTGATGTCGTAGATGACTATGGTAGCGGCAGCGCCGGGGAACATGGGGGCGAGGCTGTGGTAGCGCTACTCGCCGGCAGTGTCCCAGATGTCGAACTCTCGCTCGCGTACTGGACAGCATCGGTTGGACCCGGATCCCGTTCCTCCGGTTGATCCGAGCGCACGCATCGACTTCCTCGATCCCGCACCTCTGGTGGATCCAATGGAGCGACGCACACCGGCCGCTCCTCTGTCGCTCCAGCTCCTACGCCTCGCAAGCCCAAGAGACCTCATTTTAGCGCTGGAATGGGCTGGTGGCTGGCGGACGGCCCAATGCACGAGAGGCGTCCGTTTCGGCCCGTGGAGCAGCAGCCCACAGGACATCTGGGCCACATTGCGAAACAGATTGCCTTTTTCCCATTAAATCCGACGGCCACGAACTCCCGGATCAATAAGACGGACGGCCGACAACACAAATTGATGTGAGAGCAGGGATTAGATGCGGTTATACTGTCCTTAATTGCCTGGGTTGTAGTTGTTGGGTACCAAAGATCAAGTGTTTGCAATAAGCTGTTATTTTCGCCTTGGTAGAGAATCTAGGTAACAATCCATAGAGATAACACCACTAGCCCCCGTCAAGCAACACTGCAATACAAATAAGAACCCACTTGTGCTACCAACGTTTATATTGAGATGTGGTGGTGCCAAGACATGAATAGTGTGTAGTCAAATGTAGGTGTTTAAATATATATTTTGCATGATTTCTACTTCTTATATGATATTTTTGCCAAAAAGGTGTGTTGTCAGTTGACTACACGGCTTGTGCGCGACTTCGCCACTTGCAGTGAGGTTGTCAGTCTCACTGGTCTTACTAGTTGCAACAAGTCATTCACAACGTTTTTATCTCTTGAACCATGCGTCCAAATTCTGAACCGTTTTCGCCGTTAGATTTCTCGCGTCAAGTTTATTAAGTAGATCGCATGTTAATAGGTTTCGAAGAAGTTTTTTTGCACGAAAACCCTAGAAGAACAGAAGAAGAAGAAAAACAGAGCCAGAAGCATGTTTTTTTTTCAAAAAACAATTCCTCCAAAACCTAGGAAAACCGAGAAAACAGAAAAGTCAAGTGAAAACTCCTAAAAGATATCTAAAACCCGAAACCAGATACAAAAATAAAATAAAAACAAAATCTTGAGAAGCGTCCAGCACGCGACACATGATGACGGTTGGACGCGGCACTTAAGCTCTCTCAGGACACGAAAATGACTCTTGCGGGGCTCTCGCAAGGGATACCCCTTAGTGACTCCTATAAGCGAGATATAGGGCGCCCGCATTAAGTGCGCCGACTATCTCTCACGTCGAGTCTACAGTAAAGGGCCGGCCGGCCCGTTAGCGCAATAAAAGAAAATAAAGGAGAGGGGAAAAAGAAAGCGTGGATCCAAGATCTCTCGGTTGCTTCGTTGCGCTGCTACCAGTAAGCCATCGGCAAGCTCTTGTCAGGACTATAGTACGCGAGCTTAGTGAAGTCAAAATACCGGATATAGTACTCTCTCCGTCCGGAATTACTTGTCATCAAAATGGATGAAAATGAATGTATCTAGAACTAAAATACATATAGATACATCCATTTCAATGACAAGTATTTCCGGACGGAGGGAGTACAATACTTTTCAGGTTTTTGTTTTTTGTGGTTTTCACCGACTTTTCTTTGTTTCTTTCTCCATTTCATAGGTTCGGCTAATACATGTACATTTGGAGTTCCAAAGAGACGCAACGCTGCACCAGAAGAAGTCTGAAAGTTTCGAGACAGTCTTCCTGCTTGTGCACGAGAAGCACACCGACACTGAAGGATGCTGAGACCAGTTCTGTTCTCTGCACATCGAGGTTCAGCCCTGCACCGGCCATAATTTGTTACACTACCTAATACAGTAATTTTCAAAAGCGAACCAAATCCCACTCTACCGCAGTACGTACAAACAAGCGCTATCGATCCCGAGTCAATCATCAATCTTACACGCGCCCCGCAGAGGACGCAGCACAGCCTAGTTCACACAAGGACAACGACAGGGGTGACAGAATGCGAAAGCCAAGAATGAATTGCCTGGAGACAGCAGCAGACCCTGCCCGACCCACGGGAACCGGACGCCATGACGGACGGAGATCCGCCCTCAGGGCGCCGTACGCCGGCGGGCAGAAGAAGAAGCCGCTGTTCTAGGTTGCATCAAGGTGCCACTTCACGCCTGACGGAGGTGCAGGTCCGGCGGCACCCGGAGGTACTCGGAGCTCTGCTCGCCCTTGCTCGCCTCGGTTCTGCCGCCGTTCTCGTCCTTCTTCGTGTTCAGGAACCGGCCGCCGGTGCCCCTCGCCCGCCGCATCGCGTGCTGGTGCCGGGACTCGTGGAGGTAAGGCTGCATGCACGCACCATCAGACGCAGAGCTTATACTAAACTATAGAACACGAAGGGTCGAATTTACTGAGGAAGACGGAGCGAGCAGGAACAGGAGAATGCATCGCAAACCTTCCTGGCCTTGATCGCCTTCCTCTCGAGCTCGGCCTTGGCGCGCGACTGCCTGCGTCTGAGAATGCCGTGGTACTGCTTGGCGTTCACGTACACGGGCTCCTCCGACACTTCCAGGGGCAGCGGCATGCGAGGGTGCGTCAGTCCGGGTAGCTGGAAGTGAGTCTGTGAGAGCCACAAGAGACGCAGACAGTTGAGAAACGCAGCCAATTCAGGCATATGATATGAGATGGTTTCTGGTGCTTAAACTGGCACGGAAACATACCACTGCGTGAACTCCGTAGGGGCCGACCATGCCTGTGTAGTAAGCGTCTGGGTACGGGTACGCTGCCGAGGCCTGCACAATGCCAACCAACATGTCCTTCACATAAAGAATCGCGCTGCCAGACGGTGCACATATGTGTTGCAAACATCAACGGAAAACATAGAGGCAGGGAAGGGAAAGAGTTGGTACGATCGGTTGGTTTAGTTCCAGCTGCGAGTATGGTGGTAAATAGTCTGACGCCAAAGCGGGCATCCGGGATGTGGCATGCTGCTTCTCTTCATCAAAGCTTCCGTCTGGCATTGGAAGAAGAACATCAAGGAAGCAAATCTCAGGCGTGTAAATTGCAGACAAGCTTGTTTCCACTGATGACAAGAGTTATTCAGGTGCATAAGTTACTCAAGATATTTACTCTCCATTCTGGTTTACTCCTACATAGTTATCACATGGTTCACATATTCTAGTTTACATAGTTATTACATACTCTAGCTTACAAGATCAAGATAGGACATGAGTTTCATCACCATTTTGCTGAAGCCACTCTACTCCCAAGATCAAAGATTTCATCGGAAGAAAACAGTACATAGGACAGGAGTAAATAAATCAAGTAGCAGTACAAGTAGTAGACAGGTCAACAAACCTTTTGGTTCCCCTGATCTCGGTGAGTCGTCGTCGCTGCTCTCGGCCCGCGCGTCGTCGTCGTCGACCGTCTTCTTCCCCTGCGTCGTCGCGCCCTTGGCCGCGCCGCCGCCCAGCGGGTTGCTCGACAGGCTGATCCCCGCCCCGCTTGCCGGCGCCACGACGGCCGGAGACACGGCCCCGAACCCTGTCCCCGTCCACCACGGCTGCATCGGCATGCCGGACGGCAGCCCTCTCGGCTCCACCAGGTTGCTCTCTCCCGGCCGCGATCCCATGCCACTCATCACAGCTTCTTCCTATTTTTGAGCAGGAGCACCAAGAGAACATGCACGCACGGGGCACACAGGTCAACGAAGAAGAAGATGCGTTACAAACTTACTAGAGTTTATTCAAAAACCTCAACGTGGCCACGCGCCGGATCCTCGGAAGAACGGATGTGGGTATATATACATACTTACATACGGATCGTGATGATTAAGAAATCGGTGGAGTTGTACCGGGAAGCAAGCAATTACTACTACTAGTGAACAGGAGAGCTCGCCCGGGACCAAGAAAGAAAGAAGGGATCGTACCAGCCAACGACTTTTCTCAAAGTAGCCTCCGGTGAGGTTCACGGCACAGTAGTCGTACTGTGCTACTGGATTACAATCCATTGACAGGTTGACACGCACGAACTTGAATCAATCAATGGAACACACAGCAGAAGAGTAAAAAGAGGAGATGTTCTGGCTAGAGTAGAACTGAGCCGAGGAGAAGAGACGGGAAATTCTCCGGCGCCCGCCGCTGCCGTTGGAGCAAAGCAGAGGCAGATACTATCGTCGCCTCGCCGGTCAACTTGGAGCCCTAATCTGCGGCGGCGCCGGCAACAGCAACCGTGACTTTCCTCCCCGTCGCCGGCGACAGCGAGATCCCCGCACAACTCGCTCTCCACTCCCCCAACACAGCCCAGCCCAGCCCGGTGGAATTCGAATAAGCCTCTTGCTTGCTTGCCACTTATCCATAGAAGAAACCCGGCGGGCGGGCGGCCGCCACCCCGAAATGGAAACACCGGTCGCCCCGCATCGGAACCGAGGCGCGCGGAAAAGGGCAGGCAAACACCAATCAAAAGAAGCGACGAGACGAGAATAAAAAGGAAAGAAGGAGGGAGGGAAGGAAGGAAGCAGACGAGAGGAGGGGAGGAGGACTGACCACTGGGCGCGGAGGGAGTGAGGCGGCGGCTCCCGGCCAATAGGGGCGTCTCCTTCCTCTCTCCTCCTACCTCGTTCCGAGAATCCCGAGAGGCCGGCCGGCCGGCCAATCCGTGGCCACAGATGGATGACAGGGGCGGGCTCACTCCCTCTGGTCGGTCGTCTCCACACGCACGCAGGCAAGGCTGGCTCTAGCTAAGACGGGATTGGGCGAGGGATAATCGCGGTGGTTAACATGGCTGTTAGGGGGGGTCCTGGTAAGGCCGATGGGTGGACGAGAGTGGAGACGTGTACCGGGGGAAAGGGAAAGGGATCGCCACCGCCACGCGGCCAGTGCGAGCAGCGGAGGTGACAGGTGAGAGCGACGGACAGACGAGGCAAGGTGGGTGGCGACGGACGGGAGGAGGAGATAATGCTAGACTAACACAAGGGGGTGGCAGGTTGATTAAATTACTAGCTCGATTTATTTACCACGCCTGGGTCTCCGGTAGAGTACTAATTAAGCTTTTTTTTAGGGAGTACTCCACTAATTAAGCTGGTGTGTTGTGTTAAATGCTTGGTCTCCTCCTGCGGTTGGTTATTAATAATTAATTAAAGTGTGCGCAGTGCTGCCAGGTGGCCCGGAATAGTGCTTCCGGGGGGTTAATGACCGTTTGGCCCATGCATAATATGCATCGCATATGCTGTCTCTCCTTTTCCTTCAGATAAAAAAAACAGATTGGTTCATTACTACCCATTATGAAGGTAGTAACATAACCTATGGTAGCGTATATGTTACTAGTGTAAGTTACTGTCCACCATGGCTAGTCTCAACACATTGTCTCCCCACTTTCGGAATTGCTTCACACACGACAAAGTGTGGCCGATCTATGCACACCCAACAAACTAGCAGAGGTTGCATGGCTATGGACGAGATTCCCTGGCTGGATTTCATCGTACATGCGCTGGTCATCCAACTTTTGTTGTTCGCCTAGCACTGCTCCCTCACTTTTTACATGCACTTAGCTCATTGAAGGTGGTGTAATTAGAGAGGATAGGTGGTGTCTTGCACCATGCATTTTTTACTTCACTCTCTAATAAGGTACAATCTTCTAATCATTAAAGAATTATTTTTTTGCTGAGTTGGATGAGAGATAAGAGAAGAAAGAAGTGAGGCTAGCCGCAGATTAACAGCCGGCTGTAGCACGGGCTTCAAAAAACATTGCGAGAGTGTGATTTGGGCCCTGCAGTAATAATTTAGTACTTCTTAGCAACTACTAGTTATTATACGTGTTGGCTATTAGGTTGGCTATATGTGATGTGGCAACTCCATATATCCAGTAGTTGGCTATACTATTAAACACGCTCTAATCCGTCTTGAAATTTCTATATCTACGCGTATTCGTGGACAGAAGGAGTATGTTACTACCTTCATAGCGGGTAGTAACATAAGTGTGATATCATTTAAGCCTTTATTTATTTAAATATAAAATCATTTTGCCTTGAGGTGCGTTAGTTTTAGGGTAAAATATTATGTAACGACAAACACTTCTCTCTTTATTAACTACATGCAACATAAGTAAGTTTAGGATGTGTTATCTTATTAGCTAACTTACTCTCACTATTTGAGCATACCCATGCCCTTTCTCATCGTCATGCAAACACGTAATCACCTCACTTAAAAAAAGTCTTTAGCCCATACATCTGTTCAAACAGATAGAGCAATGGTTTCATGTTTCTGACATTTTCCACATTATTCTTCATAAACAAGATGGTGTCGTCAACATACTACTCCCTCCGTTCGGAATTACTTGTCTTGAAAATGGATGTATTTAGAACTAAAATACATCTAGATACATCCATTTCTGCGACAAGTAATTCCGAATGGAGGGAGTACAATATAGCTACCCCTCTCTCAATCAAATGTGGTGCAAGTCCCACATTTTGGTCATTCTTCACCGGTACAAGCTGGGCCATTCTATGTTGACAGTTGGCAGCTATATTAAAGAGGAAAGAAGACAATGGACCTCACTGTTTCCCTCCCTTTAAGCTACCAAAATCACATATATGCATCTTGGGCGAACTCATAGTAGATATGTTGGAAGTTCTTCTTCTACGTAGGAACCGTGTCCTTTTACTTTACCCAAGAAGCCATGTCCACCGAACGGAATTTCGGTACTACTAGGTACTCCCTCCGTTCCTAAATACTTGTCTTTCTAAAGATTTCAACAAATGACTACATACGGCGCAAAATGAGTGAATCTACACTTTAAAATATATCTACATACATCCGTATGTTGAGTCCATTTGAAATGCCTAGAAAGACAAGTATTTGGGAACGGAGGGAGTACATACTACTATATGTTGGGTGGTTGAGTTAATTTACTACTGGTGTGCGCGAATAATCCACGCCTGCTCCAATACGGATCGTACACAAGACAGGTCAAGTAAAAGTAGAACAAGTTGGGTAGAAAGTTACCCCCCTCTCCCTCTGCATCATCTCACATCGCGCACGAAATCGACGATCTCATCCCCTACAAGGCTACAATATACCAAGGGCAGCATGTTGGCCAGCAGACAGGGAGGAGGCCACCTGGAAAACCGTTGCAGTCCGGTGGGCGCGGCCTGGCCCGGGCTCCCGTGCCCATGCATGGCCGGCCGGCCTTGTCGACCGCCGTGATTGAACTACCTCCCTCTGTGAACGGCGAGGCCGCCCGTTTTGGTTAAAGGGTAACCCGCCGAAAGAGGCAGGGGGAGCGGCAATCAGCTCGTGAACGGCGATGATGGCGCCCGTGCGAGGTCCCCCCGGCGGCCCGGCCGGATCTACTGACTGACCACACGCGCTGCTGCACACACTCGCCATGGGTGCCGCCCCGTCTGCCGTCGGGCGTGGTCATTGCGCGTGCGTGCCAGCGCCACGCAGCGGCGGGGGCGTGGCCCGGCTCGCGACGGTAGGTGGAGGTGGAGCGGGCGCGATGGCGACGGCGACGGCGACGGCGACGGCGACGGGCACGGGGGCGATGACGCGAGCGAGGCGGCGTCAGCATCCGCGGAGGAGTAATTTAGAGTAGTCTGGCACGGCGCTGTCTGTCTTGCGGCGAGGTGGCTGCTCTGGTTCCGAGGGCACCGCGGCGCCGGGACTCCCGGAGGCTGGCCAAGCGGCGGGACGTGGCCCCTCGGCTCGCCTTGGAGGAGTGCACTGCACGTATGCATGGATCATTTGGAGACAGTGCGCGAGGCGCGCGGGTTTATAATATACTCACTGTACTTCCTTTCGTTTCTACATATGAATGGACACGGACACATTTTAGAGCGTAGATTAAGGCCATGTTTGGTTCGGCTGTGGATTTCTAAAAGCAGTTGTGAAAAATGTACTGTGGAAAATCTGATGTGAAAAAGATGTAGGTTATTTGGCAATCCAGCTGATACAGCTTTTCAGATTTTGGCCCGCAGCGGAATCAGATTTTCGAAAGCACGTTCTAGGCTGCTTTCATTTTTAGTTCAGATTTTGGCAGCGGATTCCTGGAATCGTATTCTTCCAGGTTCGCCCTTTGGTTCAGATTCTGCTACACGACAGCGGAATCCGTCGATAAAAGTTAAACCAAACAGAGCCTAACTCATTTTACTTCATTTGTACGTAGCTGTATTGGAATCTTATTAAAAAGAGAAGAAACTTAGATTAGGCTACGCTACATGCCTAGTACATGACAGAACCAGTGCGATGCAGGGCCAGTGGCTTTGGAGTCTACCTTGAGTGACGGGCGGCATCGGTGAGTCAGTTTCCTTTTTTTTTTTTTTGACCTGGTGAGTCAGTTTCCTATCACAATGGGATTCCGATAGTCTTCCCTTCTGTTCTTTCCTACTAGTACTATCCATCGCAGAAAAGCTCTTGGGTCGACGAGCAGGGGCCTGTTTTAGCGTGGAATGAATGGCCGACAGTCTTCTTCAAGTTGGAACTGCTGCTAATTACTCTAATGAACTGGGATCTGAACATGGCCATGCTTTAGAATAATTTTACTTCACAGCTAACACAAATAAGGGCGTCTTCAAGACCGACACTCAAACCGTCCGGACCATGCGGTCCGAACGCGGTTTGGCATCCAACGCGAGAATGTATCGGTTCGTCGAGTCGCCCAGACTTACTTTTTTCGGCAAATCAGAGACAAACATGGGGGCTTCCCGGGAGTCCGAACAACAGACGCGTAGGACTCCCGCACCCCTGGCTCACCCAAAACCCTTCCCGGACCCCACGCCTCCATCCTCCCCATTTTCTCTCCTTTGTTATTTCTCTCCTGCCCACGCTGCCGCTCCACCATCCCGGCCGCCACGCCACACCCTTGCCAGAACCCTACGTCTCCGTCACCTCCAACGTTCCAGCCGGGCTCCACCCCGCTTCTCCTACGTCGTTGTTCAACCCCTCTCCTCCGACCGCCCCGCCAGATACCATCCGCTCATGCTATACTCACCATGCCCGGCAATTGGTTGATGAATTGTCGGAGCTAAAAAAAGTTTTTCCTTCTTCTTTCTAGCAATGGATTCTGATTTAGAGTTCATGTACGAGCACTATGTTGAGTCGTTCGGCGGCTTGTCCGACGAGGAGGACCACACGGATGAAACAACGATGATGCGGACGGTCCCTGAAGACGCGGTGCATGTGGAGGAGCATGTTCTCAACTTCAAGGGATCAGTCAAGGATCATCGAGTGCTCAATCACAACAGGGCGCGCGGCCATTTGACACTGATGGCCGACTACTTTACCTCCGATGCACTCTTTGCTGAAAATTTTCGACGACATTTTCGGACGCGCAAGACTGTCTTCGATCATTTGTACCATGGCATCCGGTCCTATGATGACTACTTCGTCTTGAAGAAGGACATCGTGGGAACGATTGGTTTCTTTGGTTACCAGAAGTGCACGACCGCTGATTCGTGGGACGAGTATCTATGGATGTCTGAGAACACATGCTGAGATGCCATGGTTAGGTTTGCAACTGCCGTGGTTGAGGTGTTTGGACCTCGGTACCTGAGAGAACCAACTGTGGAAGACACCGAGAAGCTCTTGGCAATCTCAAAAGCAAGATGGTTGTCAGGTTTGCTTGGATCTCTTGACTTCTGCATTGAAAATGGTAGAACTGCCCGAAGGCTTTACAAGGGCAATATCAGGGTCATTAATATGTCCACCATCATTCTTGAAGCAGTTGCATCACATGATATTTAAATTTGGCACATTTTCTTTGGCATGCCCGGGTCTTACAAAGCTACAATGATATCAATGTGATGCAGCGATCACCATTGTTTGCGAGGCTGACTGGAAGAAAAGTGTCTCCTTGCCACTATACTATCAATGGGCGTGAGTACAACATGGGCTATTATCTGATTGACGGTATCTATCCTCAGTGGGCTACCTTTGTCAGCACCATCTCTAACCCAGTTGGCCAGAAAAAGTCTCACTTTGCCCAAAGACAAGAAGCAGCTAGAAAGGATGCTGAGAGGGCATTTGGAGTTCTGCGGGCCCGTTTTGCAGTTGTCCATGGACTTGCTAAACAATAGGATCCAGAGACCTTGTGAAAGGTGATGACATGTTGTGTGATCATGCACAACGACATGATCGTCGAGGATGATGGTGAGGATGCTGACGTAGCTCTAGAATTTGAGAATATGGATGATGTTATCGAACTTCCATACTAGAATCCGGTCACATTTAAAGAGTTTGTTCAAACGCATCAACAAATTCGGCATCGACCAACTCACGAGCAGCTGAAGGAAGATCTGATTGAGTATCAGTGGCAGTTAAAGGGGACAACAATGTTGGAATATAATATTTGAACTTTTTAAAATACTGTTGCATGCGACTATTTGAACGTATGTACTTTATATATGCGGCTATTTGAACGTCTTAACTCTATGCATGCGGCTATTTGAACGTGTGATTTAGAAAGAAAAAAAATAGGATTAATTTGATAAATGACACTCGAATTCTAGGGATTCCGAGAAACACAATTGCAATTTCCAAACTTCAAAAAATGCCACTGCAAATTTTGCAAACTTTAAAAAAAGCCACTGCAGACTTCGAAAATTGCCATGTAGAAATGACATTTTTCAAAGTTTGAAAATTGCAGCGGCATTCCTCGGAATCGCCAGAATTCGAATGGCATTTATCAAATTGCGGGCGGATGGCGGCCTCCAGCATAACCCCTGCCCATGGACGGATGTGGAAGAAAATTTATGGGTCGCCGTTGGCGATGCCCTAATGCTACTATTAGATTCCCTCGAAAAAAATGCGGGCAGGATTGGATGGTGGCCTCCCGCATAACCCCTGCCATGAATGGATGTGGAAAAAAATTTAGGGGTCATCGTTAGAGATACCCTAATACTACTATTAGATTTCCTGGAAAAAAAATGCTACTAGTAAATTGGGTGTGTTGGCATCTGAGATAAGGCGTGCTGGCAGATGAGTCCAAACACAAGTCTAGTATTCATGCTCCGTGTATACAACTGGGACAGTTTTGTCGCTTACCGCCGCATCCATATGACGAATATGCTACCTGCGTGTCAAAAATGCTTGTCCTTTAGGCCATGACGTGGCCTCCAACTTGATATTTCGACTGTATCAAACTGTCCACAAACACTGAAATGCTCTTGATGAGTCTTCTAATATCCCACTAACGAGTCTACTCCCAAGTCTATTTAAGGCCGGTCACAGTGAGGAGTAACTTAGAGCAATAAAATACATGTATATGTTAATAGGCTATGTTAGTATCTTCGTAGCGGATAGTAACATTTGTGTGGTGCCATGCAAGCATTCATTTATTTAAATATAGAATCATTTTGTCTTGAGGTGCGTTAGTTTTAGGGTAAACTATTATGTTACGACAAACACGTCTCTCTTTGTTAACTACTTGCCACGAAAGTAGGTTTACCTTGGATGTGTTAGGCTGCTCGTGATGGTAGTATCATAACTTAATATCATGCATATGATACTAGTGTATGATACTATCTCCGTAATGTATATTATCATATATCAGTATTATAGATAGCTTTATTTAGTGTCATGCATGAAATATGCTAGCATAGCGTTTATTTAGTGTCATGCATGAAACATGCTAGCATAGCGTTTATTATAATGTGGTATCATGATATCACCCTCTTTCTTCATTTAATTCTATGTCAGCTTAGTAAAAAAATTTAGTTGGCATGCATGATACTACTTACGGTATTTCTATTATGACCAGCCTTATGTTATTAGCTAAGTTACTCCCACTATGACCAGGTCAGGAGCCCAATTGACATTTTATCATTTCAACATACCCATGTCCTTTCTCATCATCATGGAAAACCATAATCACCTCACTTAAAGAAAACTCTTTAGCCCATACATCTGTTCAAACAGATAGAGCAATAGTTTCATGTTTCTGACATTTTCCACATTATTCTTCATAACAAGATAGTGTCGTCAACATGCTACAATATAGCTACCCCTCTCTCAATCAAATGTGGGGCAAGTCCCACATTTTGGTCATTTACCGGTACAATCCGGACCATTCTATGTTGACAGTTGGCAGCTATATTAAAGAGGAAATAAGACAAGGGATCTCACTGTTTCCCTCCCTTAAAGCTACCAAAATCACATGTGCTCCTTGGGAGAATTCATCATGCATATTGGAGGTGCTTCTTATGTACTCCCTCCGTTCCGTAATATAGGTCACTGGGGTATTTATTCCGACCAGGTGAAAATGGGAAAATGGACAGTTGTACCCCCAGTTCAAATTTGAATCAGCTCGTCTTCTACCCCATCGTCTTCCACCTTCGCCCCGCCCTCCACCTCGTCCTCCACCTCCGCCCCGGCCCCGCCCTGCACCTCCGCCCCCGGCCCAGCCCTCCACCTCGACCTCCACCTCCTCCACCCACCACCCCCGCCCAGGCGCTCCTCCTCTCCCACGCCTAGGGGCTCCTCTCCTACGCCCGCACGCCCAGGTGGTAGGCGAGCTAGTGCTCTGCTGCCGCCCACGGTGGAGGCGAGCTGGTGCTCTGCTGCCGCCCACTGGTGGAGGCGACCTGCCGCGCGCGCGCCCAGGGGTTGTTCCTCCCCCACACACAGGTGATGCTACCGCTGAAGTACTCGCAGCTGCATAGGAGCCGCTCGCCTAGGTTAATCTCCTCGCCCAGTACTTGCTCTGCATCAATTTGATGATCATAAACAATCAGATGATCATAAACAAATTTGATGATCATAAAGTGGGACTTGCTCATCTGAGTAAACAATTTGATGACCATAAACAAGAGTAATTCAAGGAGATATTTGCTAATCCGGACAGTAATTTGCCAATAATTCAAGACAAGAGTAATTCAAGAGATAATTGTTGCTAATGATTCAAGTGATACTCCGTCATTATTTGTTCAAATTATTGCACAGTGTATAGACTTGCTACTTAATTTGGCATAATTTTCAAATTATTGTACACTGTATAGTGTATAGACTTGCCACTAAATTTGGCTAATGATTCAATGTGAGTAGCATTGTGCATATATTTGGAGTATACTGATGGAGTATGAATTAACCTGCACTGTGCATAAAGTGCAAATCAAGAGCATATGAATTAACATGTACTATATCAATGTGAGCAGCAGAAATTCAGAACAGTGTGGGTATTACTCCAAAGCAAAATACTTCTTTCAAACTTCTTACCTTCAAAATGAAATAGAAAAAGGGAAATGTTTCAGTTTATCTTGATTAACAGAAAAACTCCTACTCTAAATTGCTACTTGAGGTTTAGCAAGTACTCCAAGTTTAGCAAGTTTCAAGGTTATCTTGATTGACAACAGCAGAAATTAGCAGCTACTCTAGGTTAAGCAAGTTTCAAGTTTATCTTGATTGAGAGCAGCAGAAATTAGCAACTAATTTCTGCTAAATACAATTATGAAAAATAGCAAGTTTCAAGTTCTTCTTTGCAAATTTTAGTACTCAAAATAAACATACTCCAAGTCAACTGTAACAAGTAGTTTCAGTAGTTAACTACAGCAAATCCACAGCAGATATTGCACTTACAATAACAAATTATACTACTCCAAGAGTAATGTTCAGCCTCTTACATTCAAAGTTCTTTTGCCTGTAGACAATGGTAGTCCCAGACCTCAACTACGCTCCACCTGCAGAAGAAGGATATGAAATGAATGAAGATGCAGGGGCAGGAGTTCAAATGGATGAAGATGCACGGGCAGGAGTTGAAATGGATGAAGATGCAGGGGTTCAAATGGATGAACATGCAGGTACAGTTACAGTAGCATTTAAGAAATTTTCAGTTAATCATGGAAGGAAAAAACCAGTTAAATTTTCAGTTAACTAGCATTTCAGAATTTTTTAGTTAACTGTAGCATTTCAGAATATTTTCGGTTAACTATAGCATTTCAGATTACTCCATTACTCTAGGAGAACTTGCTTTCTTCAACCAATTAGGAAGACCAATTAATAGCAAGAGTTCCTGCACATTTGTTTACAAGTTAAGCTTTAACAAATTTTTAACTGAAAATGAATTTGTATTTGCTTTGCTTTATCTACTGCACTTGTAGCTTTAACACAAAATTAAGCAAAATTTGTGAACATGTATAGCAGGAGAGAGGATTAGCTTTCTCTATTGTACTTGTAGCTTTAACATGCACAACAAATTTACACATAGAGAGGAGAGGACCAATTTACACAGTGAGTTTCAAGCAATTAACAAAACAAGTTAACTTACAAAATACACTTTGATGATATGATCATATTATCATTTGATCATTTGATGATATGATCATATAATCATTTTTTCATTTGATGATATGATGATATAATCATTTGATCATTTGATGATATGATCATATCATCATTTGGTCATCATTTGATCATTTACTTGTGTTTATTTGACCATTTTTCCTTTGATCATTTGATCATTTTTCCTTTGTTGTATTTCTTTGTGCAGGTGTTGAGCAAGCAATTCAGAAAAGGGATAGCCTAGATGACAAGCAAAAATATGTTGCTTATGTTGCAATGCATACATTGTGCATGAGTAGAGGGGGAAAGTTTAAGAGAGATGAAAAGAAAAATATTGTTGATTTCTTTGGAGTGGGTGTATGGAATATGCTAAGAATTTGGAAGAAAGCGATGAAGCAAATTGCTAAAGGTCTGGAGGTAGATGTTTCAAGTCAGAGGAAAGGAAATTGTGGAAGAAAGCTGAAAGACATCAATCTAGAGCAAATCCCTACCATCCCACTGAATAGGAGGTCTACTATCAGGTCACTGGCTTGGCAACTCGGATGCAGCCCTACCACACTGCATAGGAAGTTCATGCTTAAGTTGATAAAAAGGCATATAAATTGTGTGAATCTAGTTCTCAAGGAAAAGAACAAGAGGGATAGGATCAAATTTTGTTTGTCAATGCTCGATGAGAAAACAACAGAAACTGAAAGACCGAAATTCAAAACCATGCACAACATTGTGCATATCGACGAAAAATGGTTCTGTATGACAAAGAAAAACAGAAACTATTATCTGCTGAATGAGGAAGAAGAGCCTACGAGAAGTATACAAGGTGGCAATTGTATTGGAAAGATCGTGTTCTTGACGGACGTTGCTAGGCCAAGGTGGGACAGTGAAGGAAATGTGACCTTCTCTGGAAAATTTGGTATTTGGCCATTTGTTAAAGAAGTTCCCGCTCAGAGGAGAAGCGACAACAGGCCCAAAGTAACAATGGAGACCAAATCCATAAAAGTCAATCCACAAGTAATGAGAGAGCTCATGATAGAGAACCTACTACCAGCAATACAAGCAGCCTGGCCTGAGAATGATGCTGGACAAACCATCTACATAGAGCAAGAGAACGCTAAGCCCCATGTCTTGCCTAATGACCCAGAATTTGTAGCAGCTGTCGAAAGAACTGGACGGGGCATCAAAATAATCGAACAGCCTGCCAATAGCCCTGATTTGAGTGGGCTTGACCTTGGGTTCTTCAGTTTGTTGCAATCTCTAACAGATTGTCTAAGCCCTAGAACACTTCAAGATATTATCAAGGGTGTACTAGATGAATTTGAAAACTATGAGGTTTATAAGCTGAATAGAGTTTTCCTATCTCTACAAGCTTGCATGATTGAAATTTTGAAGCACGCAGGGGGAAATGGGTATAAGATACCACATGTGAACAAAGAAAGGCTTGAGAACTCTGGATTGCTACCTCCAAGACTTAGATTCCCTCGAGAGATCTATGCAAATGCCCTACACAACTTACAGCTAATGGAGAGAGTTCAGTAATTGATGCTTGTGATGGATGCTTGAGATGCTTGTGATGGATGCTTGAGATGGATGCTTGTGATGGATGCTTGAGATGCTTGTGATGGATGCTTGAGATGCTTGTGATGGATGCTTGTGATAGAGGGTTGAGATGCTTGTGATGGAGGCTTGAGATGCTTGTGATGGAGGCTTTGAGATGTTTGTGATAGATGCTTGTGATGGAGGCTTGAGATGCTTGTGATGGATGCTTGTGATGAGGCTAGAGATGCTTGTGACGAGGCTAGAGATGCTAGTATGATTGTTGCATCCTTGTGATTATTTGTAACTCCTTGTTGTTTTTTAATTGTGTTGGAGTATGATGATTGTGATCATGAATGATTATTTGTAACTCCTTGTTGTTTTTGAATTGTAACACAAAAGGTCTCATTTGAATTTGTTAACAAAAAAGATTCATTTAGATTTAATTAAGGGAAGATGCTTGAGATGCTTGAGAAGAGAATAGAAAAGAAAAAAGAAAGAAGAGAAAAGAAGAGAGAAAGAGGAGTACTCCATTAGTGAAAGAGAAGAGGACCACTAAAGGAGAAGAGAAGAGAAGCTCTATAGGAGAAGAGAAGAGAACCTACTTAATCTGATCTGATCTGATGAGGAGAGAAGATAGGCGTAGCTTAGTTTTAATTAAATGAAAAGGTTTGGTTAACAGAGAAGAGAAGAGGATGACACAATACTACCAGTCCCAGTTCCAGTACTCCACATACACTAGTACAGAACCGGCCTTTAGTGCCGGTTCGCCAACCGGCACTAAAGAGTGGGGACTAAAGCCCCCCCCCCCCTTTAGTACCGGTTCATCATGAACCGGCGCTAAAGTGCCACCAGGTGGCACGAGCGAGGCCCGTTTGCGTGTAGGGCATTAGTACCGGTTGGTAACACCAACCGGTACTAAATGTTTGGGTGTTTTTTTATTTTTCTTTAATTTTGTGTTTTCAATTTAATTTAGTGATTGTTTTACATTATAATGAGTTGTTAAATCATTAGGTGAAAGTGTCGCGGATTAGTTTCGACTGGATGCATTGGATATCTAGCTACTAGCTAGCTAGCTAAGTGATCAAGTATATGCCATATCCATATTAATTATACTTGATCAACTATAATATATACAAATATGGCATTTACTTGATCACTTAGGTAGGATCCATCCAGCTGAAACTAATCTGCGGTTTCTTTCATTAAATAATATAATAACTCATCATCATCATCATATTAATCATCATAGTCATGCATTACCGCTAGCTATCTAATCACCACCAGCACTACTAGCTTAAAGAAGAAACATTCACTTGTACCAGAAGCAAAAATATCATCGAGTTCAACATGATTGTCATGATATTATAAGCGTTCATATATAACACCACAAAAGCAAATCGATCACTTAAGTTCAGAACGAAGAGCACGGACATGAAAGGACAAGTACTAAGAGCAGCATGAACTAGCTAAATCACTCCTGCTAGCTACTCTCTCTCTGGTAAAATAGCATAGAACATGTATATCTCTCCTGATTGATCATACTGGAGCATGCAGATGAACCTGTCTCCTAATCGTGGGATGTGCTTCTCATTGCTACCCACTAGTACTTCTCTGCGATCGTTAACAATTTTCCTCCAATCTTTCACTATTAAGCATTCATCGCTTCTAAAAATCCCAAATGCATTCATGTGCAATGCAGGATATCTTGGTCGTAAGCTAACAATTGACATGCGACCTTGTGGCGTCCGGGTAATTAAGCTACAGTGATCCTCTGCTAATGATGCCACGTGACCTCGTTTATAGCTGCTAATCTCCAGTTAGTTCGAAACCGATTCAAATTCAAATTCAAAATTAGGCAAACAATAAAAGTTTTCAAATATTAAAACTAAAATGTTCGGAGTGAACCAAATATTGCATAGATAATTATTGGGGAAAAACCACACATTTATAAAATGTTTAAATACTATGAGATGAATAAAACAGTAGTAAAAATGATTATTTGAATAACTTTTATGATTAATAAAATGTCAAACTAAGTTATTTGGGGTCTAGACTTTTTGTGACTGGACTAAGTCAAAATACTGAATTAGATACTAAGTGTATATTTTACTAAATTAAAATGCAACTAAAATAAAGAAATAAAGATATAATAAAGAAAACAGAAAACAAGACAAAAAAAAG
>NC_057804.1:28682339-28686200 GCF_018294505.1 Triticum aestivum | reverse complement strand
TAATTAATTAATTAACTAGTTAAGATTAATTAAACTGTAATTAGATTAACCTAAACCCTAATTGACCTAAATAGAGAATGACAGGTGGGTCCCACTGGACCCACATGTCAGGGTTGACTCAGTCAACCCCTGTTGACTGCTGACGTCAACATGACATCATGCTGACGTCATAAATACATTTTTTCGAATTAATTAAATAAATAATTAAATTCCAAAATTGTTAAAATCTTTTAAAAATCATATCTTTTAATCCGTAACTCGGATTAAAATGTTTTCAACATGAAAGTTGCTCAGAACGACGAGACGATTCCGGATACGCAGTCCGTTTGTCCGCCACACCCCTCTAACCTATCGAACCCGCAACTTTTCCCCTCCGGCTCCTCTGCCCGAAAACACGAAACACCGGAAATACTTTCCCGGATGTTTTCCCCCCTTCACCGGTATCACCTACTACCGCGTTAGGGCACACCGAACACCGCGTATTGCCTTGTTATATTTTGTGATGCTTTGTTTGCACTGTATTTATTGTTTCTTCCCCCTCTTCTCTTCGGTAGACTACGAGACCGACGCTGCTGCTGCCCAGTTCGACTACGGAGTTGACGACCCCTCTCTCTTGCCAGAGCAACCAGGCAAGCCCCCCCCCCTTGATCACCAGATATCGCCTATTCTCCTCTATACTGCTTGCATTAGAGTAGTGTAGCATGTTACTGCTTTCGTTAATCCTATTCTGATGCATAGCCTGACATTGTTGCTACATTTGTTGATACCTTACCTGCAATCCTAAATGCTTAGTATAGGATGCTAGTTTATCATCATTGGCCCTACATTCTTGTCAGTCTGCCTTGCTATACTATCGGGCCGTGATCACTTGGGAGGTGATCACGGGTATATACTATACTATACATACATACTATACAGATGGTGACTAAAGTCGGGTCAGCTCATTGAGTACCTGCAGGTGATTCTGACGAGGGGGCTGAAAGGACAGGTGGCTCCATCCCGGTAGAGGTGGGCCTGGGTTCCCGACGGCCCTCGACTGTTACTTTGTGGCAGAGCGACAGGGCAGGTTGAGACCACCTAGGAGACAGGTGGGCCTGGCCCTGTTCGGCGTTCGCGGATACTTAACACGCTTAACGAGATCTTGGTATTTGATCTGAGTCTGGCTACGAGCCTATACGCACTAACCATCTACGTGGGAGTAGTTATGGGTATCCCGACGTCGTGGTATCAGCCGAAGCACTTCAGACGTCAGCGACGGAGCGGCGCGCGCCGGATTGGACTGGAACGCCTACTAGGCTAGGTCTGCTTCCGGCCGCCCTCGCAACGTGCAGGTGTGCTCAGGGCGATGGGCCCAGACCCCTGCGCGCTTAGGTTTAGACCGGCGTGCTGGCCTCTCTGTTTTGCCTAGGTGGGGCTGCGACGTGTTGATCTTCCGAGGCCGGGCATGACCCAGGAAAGTGTGTCCGGCCAAATGGGATCAAGCGTGTTGGGCTATGTGGTGCACCCCTGCAGGGAAGTTAATATATTCGAATAGCCGTGATCTTCGGTAACAGGACGACTTGGAGTTGTACCTTGACCTTATGACAACTAGAACCGGATACTTAATAAAACACACCCTTCCAAGTTCCACAGACAACCCGGTGATCGCTTTTCCGCAGGGCGACGAGGAGAGGATCGCCGGGTAGGATTATGCTATGCGATGCTACTGGAGATGATATTTGGAGATTCTACCATGGAGATGTTACTTGGAGGACTTCATTCTACTCTCTTCTACATGCTGCAAGACGGAGGCTGCCAGAAGCGTAGTCTTCGACAGGATTAGCTATCCCCCTCTTATTCTGGCATTCTGCAGTTCAGTCCACTGATATGGCCTCCTTACACATATACCCATGCATATGTAGTGTAGTTCCTTGCTTGCGAGTACTTTGGATGAGTACTCACGGTTGCTTTCTCCCCCCTTTTTTCCCCCTTTCCTTCTTTCTGGTTGTCGCAACCAGATGCTGGAGCCCAGAAGCCAGACGCCACCGTCGACGACCCCTACTACACCGGAGGTGCCTACTACTACGTGCTGCCCGCCGACGACGACCTGGAGTAGTTAGGAGGATCCCAGGCAGGAGGCCTGCGCCTCTTTCGATCTGTATCCCAGTTTGTGCTAGCCTTCTTAAGGCAAACTTGTTTAACTTATGTCTGTACTCAGATATTGTTGCTTCCGCTGACTCGTCTATGATCGAGCACTTGTATTCGAGCCCTCGAGGCCCCTGGCTTGTATTATGATGCTTGTATGACTTATTTTATTTGTAGAGTTGTGTTGTGATATCTTCCCGTGAGTCCCTGATCTTGATCGTACACATTTGCGTGCATGATTAGTGTACGATTGAATCGGGGGCGTCACAAGTTGGTATCAGAGCCGACTGCCTGTAGGAATTCCCCTTCCAACTCCTTGGCCGAAGTCGAGTCTAGACTTTACAAAACTTTTACTAACATGGATGTGCGGCCCATGGGCCCACGTCGCCATTGGGTGGTATTAGGATCTTTTACTCCTCGACCTTTACTCTGGGATTCTGAACTCTCTTCTATTCGGGTTAAACGATTTTGCTAAAAACAAAACTAACTTTAGGTTCTCGCAAGTACTTTTTCCCGGAGAGCCCCTCACTTCAGATGATCGCCTGCTACACCAGAAGATTCCGAAGATACTCTACGATGTGCTCTCGAGACTATGTGCCATCGCTTTTGCAATTCACTTCCATCGATAAATCCCTCTGGATAACTACTTACACCTATCGTTCATATTGTCATCCCCAGTTGCTCTTGTTATTACAAGATGTCCTGAAATACTCTTCGATACTCCGAGAATTCTTACGCTTACTGCCCTGCAGTTCCTTGCTGCATGAATACCCCTACGGATAATTACTCGTGCTTGCCGAGTATCCGCTCATCCCCAGTTGTTCTTGTGTTTCACAAAAGTCTTCAAAATAATATTCGATCTTCTGAAAATCCTCTGGAGCCTTTGGCTCTTGAAATTCTTGCTTGCTTGCATTATGGTTAACCCCATAAGTCTCGTAGTCTTAATGACATTCCTTGTCATTATCATTTTGAGTCTGTTGACTCAATATGTTTGCGAATACCCGCAAACATCATTGATCCTTATAAATTACCTTTCCGGCTGAGCTGCCATTCTTTTAACTGGAATTGGTTCTCGACCAATCCAATTGGCGTTGATTATACCCTAATGCTATTCAACTTATCCATCCCTAATCAGAGCATTGCTTCTGATCCCTTGATTTGGAAATCATAATTCCTTTGCATTTGACAATTGAGTTAGTCAGTTGTTTCTATAATCTGATCTCCTTGCATTCTTCTCCCTCTAGTTGAGTACCGATACTCGTATCAGATCCTTTGTGGACCATCAAGTCCTTTGCTGAATTATTATCCGACAGTGTCCTTCGCATTTGATCACCTTATGAGTTCTTCCCCTGATACATAACGCCTTTGTTAAGTTGTATCCTCAGCTTGGCCAACCATGCTCTGCTTTCGAGCTTGTGTTATTTACTCTTGAAACTTGTGGTATATGTTTCTAAGAAGCCCCTATGGGTTGAACATATGCCTTCTCTAAACCGTGTGAACCCGAAAGTTTTCACGAGTCATACTCTTCTGGTGCTTCACCAGATAAAATTTCAACACTGCAACTTCATCGAACGTGAGAAGTGAATGAAAGGTTATGCATTGGAGAAGTGGGAGTCGACCTTGAACTTGTGTTCATGCCCATGGACACGATGTAGATCTTATCATTAAAGCTTCTCTTAAATGAATTATTCCTTTGGTATAAGCTCCTCTTATATCTAGGATCTGGCCTTTTGCAAT
>NC_057804.1:28679328-28680645 GCF_018294505.1 Triticum aestivum | reverse complement strand
CCCCCCCCGGCTGGAGGACCTATCATTATAGATTCCTTTTCAGCAAGGTTATCCATTCACCCATGAGGAAATTGTAAGACTTATTCTATAAGTTCTTCCTGATGGACCCTTTTTGTTTCCAAAGCCTTAACTTGCTTGAAGACCATGTAATGCTATCTCGAAGCATGTTTGTGGTACTTCGATTTTCAACAAGGACATTTGAAGCCAATGCTAAATGTTTCCTGCTAAATTATCCAAACACCGCTGTATGGGTAATATCATGAAATTTCTCTCCCCTACCTAAGGAGTTTTCTATATTATATCCTGTCGTGGATATCATGCACTGCTTGTCCTTGGGAAGGATATACCCTGAAATATGTGTTTAAACACATTTTCCTTTCCATTGTTCTGCTTAATCTGATAACCATATTTTCCTTTCCATTAATTGGTTTAACCTTTCTTGTGATCTATATGATCTAAGCAGTAATATTCTCCTGCTTATGAATATACCTCGGTGTACAATTCTGTCAGCAAGACCCTGTTACTATTGTTGATGACATTTCGGTAGCCACCAATGGACGAGAACCTTGCCTATTGGCCCGCCTCGTTCAACGAGCAGGAAAATGGTTCTCTTCGTCCCTCGCCCTTGGTATCAACGTTGTTACCGACCTAACTGACAGGTTATTCTCTGGCATGCCTTGCTATCATAACCGTGCAAGATGTCACCGCTCTCTCAACGTTTAACCCACATGGTGGGCCCATAACCCACAGTTCCACAGGATCAAAACCTGACTCTCCTGTACAGCCCTGTTACTAATGGTTATTTCCCACGCTTGGCTTCATATTTAATTCACGGGCCACCTTCCTAATGCTCTATTCTGGTATCGGACACAATACTTATTCCCGTTGCTCTGAACCCCATTCACACTCTGTTTCAGGCAATGAACGATTGCCTATCCGCTTGAAACTTCTTATTGCACCGTCTTACTTTGCTCTCGATGTGTTTCATTTGTTCAACTCGAGAGATACTCGTATGTTCATACTTGGGTAAACCCTAAAAGATTTCCCTTGTAACATCCTATCGTTGTAGAGCTGCCCCTTACCTATTCGTAAGTACGATGGAGATCCCGAAGAAAGGATGACAAATTGATCATGGTGACTTGAAGCAGTGAAATGAAGACATCAACGAAAGGGATCAACCTCTTAGTAAGGGCAGCCAAGACCGAGAAGACTCGTTAGGTTTTTCGCTACCAACACCTTCGCCCCTTACTCCACCGCTTAAATCTCGGGACGAGATTTCTTGTAGTGGAGGAGAATTGTGACGTCCGGGTAATTAAG
>NC_057804.1:28675231-28679318 GCF_018294505.1 Triticum aestivum | reverse complement strand
CTACGCCGCGTTGTCGCTCGCCGACACACGCGCGCCCATGGCTCCGGTCCCCTCCGTCCCGCTGCCCTGTTCCGGCCGGCGCTCGTGTGCCCTTGGCCGCCGGCGCCCGCGGCCAGCTCTGGCGCGTTGTCTGGGCGGGTTATGCCCGCACAGCGGGGCTCCGCCCCGTTTCGCCGGGTCCACCCGCGAGCCCTGTGGCTCTGCTCCGCTCCATCCCCGTTAACCCGCGCCCGATAAGCCCCCTGGGCCAATGACGAACGGGGCCCACGCCTAAAATGATTTAAAAAAATAATAAAAAAAATATATAAATAAATAAATAATAAATAATACAATAAATAAAAAAAACAATAAATACAATTAATAAAATTAAAATGATTTAATAATATTATTAATTAATTAATTAATTAATTAAGTTAATTAATCCGGTTTAATTAATTAATTAACTAGTTAAGATTAATTAAATTGTAATTAGATTAACCTAAACCCTAATTGACCTAAATAGAGAATGACAGGTGGGTCCCACTGGACCCACATATCAGGGTTGACTCAGTCAACCCCTGTTGACTGCTGACGTCAGCATGACATCATGCTGACGTCATAAATACATTTTTTCGAATTAATTAAATAAATAATTAAATTCCAAAATTGTTAAAATCTTTTAAAAATCATATCTTTTAATCCGTAACTCGGATTAAAATGTTTTCAACATGAAAGTTGCTCAGAACGACGAGACGATTCCGGATACGCAGTCCGTTCGTCCGCCACACCCCTCTAACCTATCGAACCCGCAACTTTTCCCCTCCGGCTCCTCTGCCCGAAAACACGAAACACCGGGAATACTTTCCCGGATGTTTTCCCCCCTTCACCGGTATCACCTACTACCGCGTTAGGGCACACCGAACACCGCGTATTGCCTTGTTATATTTTGTGATGCTTTGTTTGCACTGTATTTATTGTTTCTTCCCCCTCTTCTCTTCGGTAGACTACGAGACCGACGCTGCTGCTGCCCAGTTCGACTACGGAGTTGACGACCCCTCTCTCTTGCCAGAGCAACCAGGCAAGCCCCCCCCTTGATCACCAGATATCGCCTATTCTCCTCTATACTGCTTGCATTAGAGTAGTGTAGCATGTTACTGCTTTCGTTAATCCTATTCTGATGCATAGCCTGACATTGTCGCTACATTTGTTGATACCTTACCTGCAATCCTAAATGCTTAGTATAGGATGCTAGTTTATCATCATTGGCCCTACATTCTTGTCAGTCTGCCTTGCTATACTATCGGGCCGTGATCACTTGGGAGGTGATCACGGGTATATACTATACATACATACATACTATACAGATGGTGACTAAAGTCGGGTCAGCTCATTGAGTACCTGCAGGTGAATCTGACGAGGGGGCTGAAAGGACAGGTGGCTCCATCCCGGTAGAGGTGGGCCTGGGTTCCCGACGGCCCTCGACTGTTACTTTGTGGCGGAGCGACAGGGCAGGTTGAGACCACCTAGGAGACAGGTGGGCCTGGCCCTGTTCGGCGTTCGCGGATACTTAACACGCTTAACGAGATCTTGGTATTTGATCTGAGTCTGGCTACGAGCCTATACGCACTAACCATCTACGTGGGAGTAGTTATGGGTATCCCGACGTCGTGGTATCAGCCGAAGCACTTCAGACGTCAGCGACGGAGCGGCGCGCGCCGGATTGGACTGGAACGCCTACTAGGCTAGGTCTGCTTCCGGCCGCCCTCGCAACGTGCAGGTGTGCTCAGGGCGATAGGCCCAGACCCCTGCGCGCTTAGGTTTAGACCGGCGTGCTGGCCTCTCTGTTTTGCCTAGGTGGGGCTGCGACGTGTTGATCTTCCGAGGCCGGGCATGACCCAGGAAAGTGTGTCCGGCCAAATGGGATCGAGCGTGTTGGGCTATGTGGTGCACCCCTGCAGGGAAGTTAATCTATTCGAATAGCCGTGATCTTCGGTAACAGGACGACTTGGAGTTGTACCTTGACCTTATGACAACTAGAACCAGATACTTAATAAAACACACCCTTCCAAGTTCCACAGACAACCCGGTGATCGCTTTTCCGCAGGGCGACGAGGAGAGGATCGCCGGGTAGGATTATGCTATGCGATGCTACTGGAGATGATATTTGGAGATTCTACCATGGAGATGTTACTTGGAGGACTTCATTCTACTCTCTTCTACATGCTGCAAGACGGAGGCTGCCAGAAGCGTAGTCTTCGACAGGATTAGCTATCCCCCTCTTATTCTGGCATTCTGCAGTTCAGTCCACTGATATGGCCTCCTTACACATATACCCATGCATATGTAGTGTAGTTCCTTGCTTGCGAGTACTTTGGATGAGTACTCATGGTTGCTTTCTCCCCCCTTTTTTCCCCCTTTCCTTCTTTCTGGTTGTCGCAACCAGATGCTGGAGCCCAGAAGCCAGACGCCACCGTCGACGACCCCTACTACACCGGAGGTGCCTACTACTACGTGCTGCCCGCCGACGACGACCTGGAGTAGTTAGGAGGATCCCAGGCAGGAGGCCTGCGCCTCTTTCGATCTGTATCCCAGTTTGTGCTAGCCTTCTTAAGGCAAACTTGTTTAACTTATGTCTGTACTCAGATATTGTTGCTTCCGCTGACTCGTCTATGATCGAGCACTTGTATTCGAGCCCTCGAGGCCCCTGGCTTGTATTATGATGCTTGTATGACTTATTTTATTTGTAGAGTTGTGTTGTGATATCTTCCCGTGAGTCCCTGATCTTGATCGTACACATTTGCGTGCATGATTAGTGTACGATTGAATCGGGGGCGTCACAGACCTTTAGTCTCGATCCCTTGAGGCACAACTGTCATCGGGAGTCCCTGTTGAAGAACATCGTATAGTACTTAATTAATATACTTAGCAATGAAAGTTTAGCAAAAAAATTTATATATGCAAAATATGCACTGAGGACAAATAGTAAATATCTTACCATCATTCCTAAATAGATGTGACCTTAGTTCAATACCATCACTATTGGTCGCACGTTTTAAGTACTAACATTTCTAAGTGCAGGAAGAAAATTTGTCTTGACAGTATGAAGATCCTCAAACCATGAAACATAATGACTTATCTCCTCGCAGTTTAGTTCAGCTCCGGGACAGTAGTAGGTCCTGTCTACCAAGCGTCGGACATGTTTGGTTGAATGGAAATAAGCTGCCAATAGAAATTAGTTGTCAATTATTTTTGAATAAGCAATATCAAAGGCAAAAAATATAGTTGAGAAGAAAACTCACATAATGGTAGAACTGGAGGCGTCTGCACATCGACCCATATGTCTCTATTACCTTCAATATCATTTTCCGGACGAATATCAAAGGTGATAACCATACCAGGCTCAAATGCATAAGCCTTGCATAGTGCTTGCCAAGTTTTGCATTCAAAATAGGTCTACGTGTGTGCATTGTATACTTTGATGTTAAAAGTATAATCATCATGCTCAGTTTTCAGGTAAACTCTCTTTACCTCCATAGTTTCCATATCTTTGAAACCTATCTTATCCAAGACAAAAGTTCTTGCATGGCAGGGGATGCGCTAGTAGAATAGTGAAAATTAAAAATTATAAGTCAGGCAAATGAAGCATATATAAGTCATGCTTAATTACGAAAACAGACTTATCGTTGTGACTTACTATATCGAATTCGAAGGTCTCATCCAGCTTGATGCTGAATCGCCTACCATCAACAAGGAAATTTCTATCGCACTGGTCGCGCTGGTCTTCACAGTATTCGTACATAATGAAATTTTTTCCATCGTCAGACGACATTTTCTATGTTCATATTTAGCGAAACATTAAACACTTACTAATTCAATTAATTCAACTACTTCTATTAATTCAACTAAGCATTTACTAAAAATAAACTAGTTATATTAATTCAATTAGTTCAACTAAGCATTTACTAAAAATAAACTAGTTCTATATATTAATTCAACTAGTTTAACTAAACATTTACTAAAAATAAACTAGTTATATTAATTCAATTAGTTCAACTAAGCATTTACTAAAAATAAACTAGTTCTATATATTAATTCAACTAGTTTAACT
>NC_057804.1:28650072-28674799 GCF_018294505.1 Triticum aestivum | reverse complement strand
ATTTACTAAAAATAAACTAGTTATATTAATTCAACTAGTTCAACTAAACATTTACTAAAAATAAACTAGTTATATATATATATTAATTCAACTAGTTCAACTAAGCATTTACTAAAAATAAACTAGTTATATTATTTAGGCCAGATCTCATGAGAGATGTTGTGTCAATTGCATTGGCATCCAATAAGGTAAAAGCTCTGAGTTATATTAGAAGGCGTACCCATCCATCTGAAGACTGCTCTTAATTATTCTTCTATTTCCCATGTTGTAAAATTTAGATCAGTCCACTTATCGGATTTTAATTCCATGTGATCGGATGCATATTTGAATAAATCCTCCAGTCCTTCTAGCTGTTGTACCAACAAATGGAAAAAGTATAAGCATCACAAGCGAGAAATAAGAAAAAAAAACTACTTATGAAAATATGGGGCAGTAGGACTAACTACTAACCGTATCAGTGAGGTCCTTGCAATTCATTGATGGGCCAATTCCTTGTCCTCAGCCACCACAATTTGTTGACTTGTTTCGTTGTGGGTTAGTTTCTGAGAATAATATTAAAAGTATTACCCGTATGTAGGATATAATATAATTAGAATGACTTTGGAAGATATAGTTGAAAAAGGAAAGTCACCTGTGTATGTTCAGAATCTTTGGCCTCTCTTTTTGCTATGTTTTCTTCAAGGATTGGTGTATATTCTGGGCTCTTCGTGCAATTATTTTCCTCCACTTCATTATTGTTGAGTATTTCACTTGATTCGTCATCGCTCGGTAGCTGAAACACATGGTAGTAGAATATTATGATAGAGAGAATATCTTTCTGATATGATATTTGTACTAAAAAATTACAAACTGATCTGTGCCGTTAGAATTAGAATAGTAATGAGATGTGGAAAGAAAACTCGCCTCTGTCGATTCGGGGATTGTATCTCCATCGTTGGTTATCACAGCATCAAGAAGCATGTTTTGTGGACCCTCCGTAATTAAAGTATGAACCAAGCAGTAGTCAATTAAAGCACCATTATATTTGTCGATGGGATTGTATCCACATGACGGCGCAGTGAGTATGTTGTCTGGCCTCATCCTTGTTCCAAAGTTTTGTCTCTGCTACGTATCATTTGTGTGTAGCCAATCACAATCTTCATTAGCTAAAGAAACATTGAGTGACTGTCAGTTAGGAAATCAAAGATTGGATATACGGTGTTTCATGTAGGTGGCATCAGCTGTATCGGATTGATTTTGTTCTCTAGTTGTAAGGACTATTGTTGACGATTTGGTTTGACACCGTTTGTCACGTAGGCTTTGCAATATCAGTTGCTTATGTTGCTCATAGCGGGCATTTTCTCTCTGCCTCTTAAGTGCTTGTTTTGCTTCTGCATTATAAGTGTTAATTTGGTACAAGACAACATGAGCAACAGTTCTTTTTACTCTGTATGGTAGTTAACATGAGCCACAATTGCTTACCATATGAACTGCTGCCTCTGTAGGATTGAAGTGGTGGTCGTAACACAGTCAGTTGGGAGGACCCAATGGCAGAGTCGATGTTGGCAGAGTCGATATTATTGACATTTTCCTTGTTAGAAACAGCAGTATATGGTGTTCCTAATGAATTCAGACCAGGAAGTGGAGTCCGATCACTCATTATGACATCAACGGGTATGCCTGCATCATAATTGTATGAACAATGTCAGTTGTTGACACACAAATGTCGGTATTATGGTTGGATGTAGGAGAACACATGACCTTCCGCAGCTGGTGTGTGTCGTTGCTGGGTGAGAGCAGACTGCGCAGTGGGCCTCTCCACCGTGTCAAAACATGCCCAAAAGAACACTTAATTGATATGATTTACTTAAGATTCGTCAATGTATGATAAAAAATAGAGAAAATGGAGTAACCAGGCGACATGGCCCCGGGTGGCTTAGATGGAGTGTTGATTTCATTTCGAATAGCAAATGGCGCACTTGGCCTCTCCACAGTGTCAAAACCTGGCCAGAAGAACACTTAACTAACCTGATTTTACTTGTGATTCATGAAATGTATGGTAAAAAAAGATAAAATGGAGTAACCAGGCGACATGGCCCCAGGTAGCTTAGATGGAGTGTTGATTTCATTTAGAATAGCAGCCGTAGCTTTCTTACGATCCCTTGCCTCTTGTCTTTTCTTTAATATTGCATCCCTGTTTAGTGCATACCTCTCCCTTTCCCTCTGTCTCTTCAGCTCTTTTGGATCTGCTTTTTGATCTGTGAGACTATTAGAGTACATAATGGGCCTAATGGGCTCATTAGTCTTAGGGTTAATTAGAGATAAGGGTCGCTTCCTTAGGGGTCAAGTAAGCCTTGCTTGGGAGTCAAGTAAACCTCTCTATATAAAGAGAGGAGATGTATCAATCTAAGGAAGCAAGAATTAAGAAAGAAATCCCTTCCCTCTTGCCCGGCCGTGGGCAAAAAAGCCCCCGGCCGGCCCTCTTGCGCCCTCCTTCTAGCAGCACCATAATAATTTGGTATCAGATAGCTCAGTTCCGATCATGTCATCGCCGCCGCCCACCCCGTCGCTTCTGCTGCCGACCGTCACCACCGCGCTGCTGCCCTCCCCGTCCGCGCCGCTGTTAGCATCCTCCGGCGCAGCCACCGCCCAGATGTCGGCGCCCTCCACCGCATCACCGGCCGCTGCCTACACCCCGGAGGAGATCATCGGGGTCCTCAACGACCTCGTCACAACCGTCCAGGGGATCCGGCTGTACCTGGCCAGCCCCTATGGGCCGCCACCACCCCTGCCGCCGACCGTCGCCACCGGGCCGTCGGCCCTGCCGTGGTACTTGCCGCATCCAGGGGCCTCCGCGGCGTTCGCTGGGACGCTGCAGCCCCAGCTGCAGCTGCCGCCGCCGCCCCATAGTGGCCGCAGTGGCCGGCGCCGGCTCCCGCCATGCCTTCAGCGCCCATCGCTGCCCCCGCGCTGCTGTGGCAGCCGCCGCACCAGGCGGCCTTTGCCGCGCTTGCAGGGCCACTGCAGCTGCCATCCATCGCCACCATCGCCCAGCCCTGGCTGCAGTGGCAGCTGCCACTCCTGGCGGCCTCCGCCGTGCCCGGTGCTCCACCGCAGCAGCCGCTGCCGCTGCCCGATGCGCCACCTCAGCAGCCGCTGCAGCTGCAGCAGCCACCGCCGGTCAGCTCTGGTCCCGCATCGACCGCACCGGCGGAAGTCCCCCTTCACCAAGTCCAGTCCCCGCCGTCGCCGTCACCGTTTCCGTCTTGTATCACTACCCGCCACGTGTCGGTGGCGGTGAGGCTGCAAGCTGCTGCGCGCGGCCTCCTAGCGCGTCGGCGTGTGCGGGAGATGCGTGGTCTGCAGCTGCCGCTCCTCCAAGTTGCCCTTCACTGCGCAAAGGATCTCGATCTCATCCGCTGCGTCGGGGATCTTGGGCATGCGGTTTCCCCCACGGGCGGCGGGCATGTTGTTTTCCCTGCGGGCAGCGACCTCAAAGTCTGCGACATCGGCGGTTGGGGGGGCGCACCCCTCCTCGTCATTCTCCATCGCAAGCCCTCCACTCTTCCCTGTGCGGTGCAAACCAACAGCCGTCCGACAGGGAGAAGGCATGGTGTCACCGACAGTAGTGCACCGTGTAGGACCACTGCATTCCGCCACCGGCCGCCGTGAGGGCGCCTCTGCTGGTCACTCTTGCGACCACTTCCAGGTGGTCATACACATCCACTCCTTTGGTTCAGGTGGTGTCCATGGGATCCAGGTGGTTGTACACGTGCACGCCCAACGTGCGGATGGTGTCCACTTTTTGTTAAGGGGTCCAAAATAAAGCATCCCAGTCCATTTCAGGTTGAGAATAATAAAACAAACCGAGATGTAAAAGGCTTGTTTTTAGGTGTTAGGTTTGTGTTGCTTTGAGTCATGGTTATAAGTTGGTTAGGCTGCAGCTCGAGGACAAGCTGCATGTCTAGGTGGGGTGTAGTGTTAGAGTACGTAATGGGCCTAATGGGCTCATTAGTTTTAGGGTTAATTAGAGATAAGGGTGGCTTCCTTAGGGGTCAAGTAAGCCTTGCTTGGGAGTCAATTAAACCTCTCTATATAAAGAGAGGAGATGTATCAATCTAAGGAAGCAAGAATTAAGAAGGAAATCCCTTCCCTCTTGCCCGGCCGTGGGCAAAAAGGCCCCCGGCCGGCCCTCTTGCGCCCTCCTTCTAGCAGCGCCATAACAGAGACAATGACATATTCTTCTGGATTTACAGACCTAAGTAGGTAAGAGTCGTAGCTTATGTATTTACCTGAATTGCTGTTGTTGGTCAGGTCCTGAAAGGGAGTACGTACCCCACTACGCTGAGAGGATGCCATATTGTCTTCTCAACTTTTCTTTTTTGTGAAACACTTATTCAACCCTTTGTCAACTCAGTTTGTTCATGATGTACTGTAAGTATTAGTTTTGAAACTCAAATTACATACTGTCATATTAAAAGAGCAGTTTCCTTTGTCTTCTGTCAGATCATAAGATGTGCAAATTAAATTGATCTAACCTGTGCACTGGCAGGTCTCAAGATGTCGTGGGGCCACATAGGGTGATGACACCGGAGGTAGGGCAGCGCGCCAGGTTGAGGACGTCGCGGACAGCGCGAGGGCGGCGTGGCGAGTATGGCGGGGCGAGGAGAGGTAGGGGCGAGGAGAGGTACGGCAGCAAGGCGGGTGGAGGACGTCGCGGACACCAGGGGCCAGGAGAGGTAAGGCAGCAAGGCGGGTCGAGGATGTCGCGGACACCAGAGGCGCGGCGGGGCGGCTGGCGGAGGCGAGGTTTGTGGCGTGATGCCGGCGTTGATCGTGGAGGTTCCTGGCGTGGTCGCGGCTTTGATCGCGGAGTCCACGTTAATTCCCTTGAGGTATCATCGTTGGGGGCTGTGTAGCATCCTGAACGGGGAGTCTGCCGGCAGAACATTTGTTTTTAGCCGTAGATCTGACTGTAGTATAATGGATGTAACGTGGACTGTTGGATGCAACTTAATGGATCTGATCGGACGTGCGGGGTTATCTTGTGTGCACTTTTTGGGGTGCATGTAGGGGAAGTCATGTTTGGTCTTTTAATAGTAGTATAGATTAATGGATCTGATCGGACGTGCGGGGTTATCTTGTGTGCACTTTTTAGGGTGCATGTAGGAGAAGTCATGTTTGGTCTTTTAATAGTAGTATAGATGAGTGGCATAAGAACGTGGTGGTATACTGGGATTACGGTCTTTTTGTGGTTGTAGAGAAAGTGTTCGAGCTTATCAACAAGCCCAACGTTACGTAGGAACCGTGCCCTTTTACTTTACCCAAGGAGCCACGTCCACTGAACGGAATTTTGGTACTACTGCTCATACTACTATATGTTGGGTGGTTGGGTAAATTAATTTACTAGTGCACGAATAATCCACGCCCGCTCCAATACGGATCGTACACAAGAGAGGTCACGCAAAAGTAGAACAAGTTGGGCGGAAAGTTACCCCCCGCCCCCTCCGCATCATCTCGTATGGTGGCGCACGAATCGACGATCTCATCCCTACAATACGGTACGTACACCCAAGGGCAGGGCATGTCGGCCGGCGGACATGTAGGAGCCGCATCCATCCGACGAGTATGCTGCCTCCCTGTCAAAATGCTTGTCGCTTAGGCCATAACGTGGCCTCCGGATTGATATTTCCACTGCCATATCGAACTGTCTGCAAACACTGAAATGCTATTGACGAGTCTCGTAATATCCCACTTGACAGTTTTTGTTGATACTCCCTCTGTCCCAAAATAAGTGTCCCAAACTCGGTGTATTTTGGAACGGAGGGGGTATTTCTTTCAACGATGTGTTCAGACAAACAACGCAACCGATAGCATATAGAAGAAGATAGGCCAATGTGGCGAAAGCCCCCCGACAACTTCACACGGACTATTCACTACCACAAATTCCATTCAAAGCGGGGGTCCGAAAGAGCCTCGCCATCCACCAATTCCTCGCCCCCGCTAATATTTTGCCCAAGAACAAAATGCTTTGCCGATGTCGCGTTGTTGAAAACGACGTGATTCCGATGTCCAGCGCAGCTGGAAAATGAGCAGAATGGACGTATGAATGTCACTCGAGAGAGGGTGCTTACCCTCTTGAAATGTCCACCAATCGACGACATCGGTGTCCGGCTCCGGCATCCACTCCGCCGTACCCAGTC
Organism: Triticum aestivum; assembly: GCF_018294505.1. Lineage (NCBI taxonomy): Eukaryota > Viridiplantae > Streptophyta > Magnoliopsida > Poales > Poaceae > Triticum > Triticum aestivum. The sequence goes on along the minus strand of NC_057804.1, from coordinate 28,668,617 downwards.
CGACAAAACCACCTCCCAAACCTTGCGATAGAAGATGCATCCCAACACCAAGTGTTGTATCGTCTTAGGCAAAATGTTGATATTTCATTATATTTTCAGTGGCGGAGCCAGGGGCCCAGGGCATGCATGATTTCCTTCTTTTTTCGAGAAACAAACATGCACGATGTTCAAACGGCCTTTGTAACTATGCTTGGGCCATCACCGACTAGCCCATCGTTTATTCCTAGAAAATACGATCAAGTGTACAAGGGGGGCGGTGCTATGTCACAAATGCTATGTATCACCTGCAGTAAGCAGTAATTGCTCGCTAACCGGGATAGAGTGTGGCCCATTAAGGCAGAGCTTCACGAGGAAGAGGTTTACAGGAAAATCGATATCCTTGAAAGCTTACACGTCAGTGTTTTGAGAATCGTTTAGGCCGGTTTTGAAAGCGTCCTTCTAGTTTTTTTTTTCTTAAATGGTTTCTAGTTTTTTGCTTGTTTTTTCCTTACTTCCTTTTATATTTTTTTATTTTATTTGTTTTCCCATTTTAAATTTCATAAACTTCTTTTGCAAAAGTCATGAACTTTTTTAGAACAGTTAAATTTCTACAATTTAGTGAACAATTTCACAACTATGATATTTTTATAAAATTTGTGAACATTTATTTTTCAATTTTCAAAATTTTCCTAAATAGCAAAAAAATTCAAATTCAGGATTATTTATTCAAATGCATGAATAATTTTTGTATTCAATTATTTGAAACTGATTTATTTTAATTCATGATTATTTTTCCAAAATGAATTGGTGAACTTTTTTGAATTCGGGAACATTTATAAATTTTCATGAAGAATATATGAAATTATGACCAATTTCAAATTCATGACCTTTTTTCAAATCCCGCAAACTTCTCTAAATTCTTGACCTTTATTTCAAATTCATGAACATTTCTTGAATAAATGGATTTTTAATCCGTTAATTTTTTAAAAAATCATGGTCCTTTGTTGAATGAATAAATATTTTTAAAATTGAAGAAAAATTAAATCAAATTCGTGCAAAAGTTTAAAATTAGAAATCAGGCTGCCCATACTATACTATTTATCTTCTTTTTTATTTTATTTTCTCTATTTCTTTAGCTTTTATTTATACTTACAAATATATTAAATAAAATATATTGCAAAAAACACGTTGCATAAAATGTTTTTAGAAAAGTTAACCGGGCATTTGAAAAATATTAGAAGTGTATAGAAAGATTGTTTCTCGTGTATACGGAACAATATACAATGGTGTGAAAAAGTTGATCATTTATTTAAAAAAATGTTAATCAAACATTTGACAAAATGGTAAACAAGCCTTCAAAAACTGTCGATCAAGCATTTTAAAATGTTAAATATGTATAGAAAAATGTTAAACATGTATTAAAATATATATTTTGAATTTAGAAAGTGTTAATCAGGCATTTAAAAAAACTAAATGTGTACAAAAAATGTTGACCAGGTATTAAATAAATTGTATTTTAATATGTATAAATTTGCAAAAATATTAACCATGTATTTAAAACTATTAACTGTGTATTTAAAAAGTGTTAATCAAGCATTTGTGAAAATGTGTATAGAAAAAATGTTTACCACGTATTAAAAAAGGTTAATATTTTATTTGAAAAAATGTTAATCAAGCAATTGAGGAATTTTTAAAATATGTATAGAAAAAATGTTGGCCGTGTACACAAAAAATATTAAACTTGCATGTGAAATTTTCTTCGACTGTATGGCGAAGATCCTGTGATACGACGGCCTGCACTTCTATAAGAGCGCGTTTAGTTACCTGCATCGTTTTTTTCCCTTTTGCATACTTGTCTCAGTTGGGCCTGGCTAAGCAAATGCAGGCCAAAAACCAACATCCGCACTTAGTTTGGTTGCATGCATGTCCTCTCCTTGCATCATAACGATGCCTCTATGCACCGCGTTTGGTTGCTCGCATTGTATGTAGTCAGATCAGTGCACGTTGTTTGGTTGCTTGCACGGAATATGATTAAGACTTAATAGCTACCCATAACACACAGTGTTACACTAGAGTGCCTCGGCGACAATGGTAGGCGGTGGTTGCGGCGCCGCGTCCCACACAACGAGCAAGGAGTCGCAGGCGAGCGACCTCATCGGCGGTGCAGTGAACTATTTGCTAGCGCTATCGCCGTAGAGAAAATCCATGTGGAGTAACGAATAGATGGGCGTTGAGGTAGAGCATGATGGAAAAACATGCAGTGTGCCCGCCATGGCGGTGTCAGTGTAGTAGGGCGGGGAGGAGGAGGCCGAAAAGAACAACGATGATAACGGGGCCAGTGTAGTAGGACGCGGAGAAGGAGGCCGAGAAGAACGACGATGACGACAGTGCCGTTGTAGTAGGGCGCGGGCGAGAAGGTCGAGAGGAACGACGTCAGTGATGGCTTCAGTGTAGCAGAACGTGGGCGACGACATAGAGAGGAAGGACGATCGAGCGAGTGTAGTAGGACGCGGGAGAGGAGGTTGAGAGGAACGACGCTAACGGTGGCGCTAATGCAACAACATGCGGGAGGGAACGACGATGGCAATGACACCATTGTAGTAGGATGCGAGCGAGGAGGCGAGAGGAACGACGCCAGTGATGGCTTCAGTGTAGCAGAACGTGGGAGATGACACAGAGAGGAACGACGACCGCGCGGGTGTAGTAGGACGTGGGAGAGGAGGTTGAGAGGAACGACGCCGGCGGTGGCGCTAGTGTAACAACACGCGGGAGAGGAGGCCGAGAGGAGCAACGCAGGCAGTGACACCGGTGTAGCAGGACATAGAAGAGGAGGCCGAGCTTAAGGACTGTCATAGGGCGCCGCATAGGGCTGCAGCGCGGCGTAGAACGCCTGGTGCGACGGTGGTCGGGCACCGAGAATACCCTGGGCAGGGGGCCGGGGAACCGGCATAGAGTAGGCGTGCACAACACCGGTCCATGGGTTTTGGCCGGCGTACCACGGGGCCGGCTGATAAGCCTGCTGCGGCGGGCGGGGTGCTCCTTCCTAAGCGCATGCGCCCCCTGCTTGCGGCCGCCGCGACGACCCCCCCCCCCCATTGGCCGCCGGCTGGGGCGGCGGGAAGGAAACGGCCGGGGCGGGCGGGAAACCTGGCGGGAAGGCGGGCGCCGCCGGCTAGGGCGGCGTTGGGCGCGGCGGTGGCGGGGCTTGACCCCCGCGGGTGCCGGCGACGAGGACGGTGTGGGTCGCGCGAGTCCGCGCCATCCGCATCCGGCGCTCCTCCGACTTGAGGTACGCGACCACCTTAGCGAAGGTAGGCTCCGGGATGAGGGTAAGGTTGGAGGCGGCGTTCCCAAAATCCTCGTTGAGGCCGGCGGTGAGGGTGCTGATGAGGAGCTCGTCGCCGATCGTCTCCCCGAGATCACGGAGCTCATCGGCAAGCTTCTTGAGGCGCATGCAAAAATCATCGATGGACGAGTCAAGCTGCTGGCACCCATCGTCATGGAGAAGGACCTTGCGCTGCAGCCGGTTGTCGGTGAAGAGGCCGTTGAGCTTGGTCCAGACCGCGTAGGCGTCGTCGTCGTCATCCACCACGATGTGGAAGAGGTCGCTGGTGAGGTAGAACCAGCAGATGATGGTGGCGTCGAGGATCATCCACTCCTCGTCGTTGATCATGAGCGCCGAGTCCACGGTGCCTCCCACGTGGCCGTGCAGGAGGTACTCACGGAACACAAGCGAAAAATACCGCTTCCAAGCGGAGTAGGACGCGGTGTATTGATCAAGCTTCACCGGGACACGCTCATGGATGTTGAGGTCGTGGACGAGGGTGACATCAGGATCGGCGAACGGGTTTGAGACGGTGGAGGAGGAGGAGCTCATGGCTAGGGTTAAGGTTCGGGCTCGGGACACGGCGCGGGTTGGGAGGTGTGGCGGCGCGGGCTGGGGTGATGCGGGTCGCGGCGCGGGTGGGAGGCGGGCTGGGGTGGTGCGGGTCGCGGCGCGGGTGGGAGGTTAGGGTTCGGGAGAGAGGGCGTGGGCGGAAGTTGGTGGCGATCGGCGGCGGCGGCCTCAGGAAGACGATGGGGAGGGGCGGCGGCGACCGAGAGGACGGTGGCGGCGACGCGTGGAGGCGCGACGGCGGGGAGTGGCGGCGGCAGCTTAGGGTTTTAGGATCGTACTGCGATAGATGCCATGTAGAAGGACAAGATGTGGGTTGTGCAAGCGCGATGTATTGATCGGTGCATCAGACACGTATATATAAATATGGAGGTGGGTCACAACCTCAACTATACATGGGAAACAGAAGGTGCGCCCTGCACATAAATATGCATGTACACAATATACTCAACAGGAGTTGCTCTTACAATTGCAGCGCGCGCACTTTCAAAACGCGCGGCCCGGCGAGGAGCCGGAGCCAGCCAAAGCCGGCAACATTTCCCAGGCGACGCAGTGAAAGAGACGCCACATGGTATCCGACGGTGCAACGGTCACCACTTGATACTGATAGGCGCGGCCAGGAGGCTCTCTGCCCGGTCACCACGCCACGCAGCAGCAGAGACGGACTATAGCAAGTGTCGCGCTCGCGGACGCCGGGCAGGAGAGCGCCAGAAGAACCCCTTGACCCCTCTTTTGTCCGCTGCTCGCTACATGCCTCCTCTGCTCGCCGCGTGCGCCTGTTATAAGTAGCAGCAGCAGCCGCGAGGGGGTCGGTCGAGAGAGCGGCTGGCGCCGATGGAGACCGTGGCGTGGGCGGCGAGGAGGTCGCTGCAGGAGGCCGCGGCCTCGTACGCGCATGCGCGCCACGACCCGGCCGCGCGGTCCACGGCGAGGTCGGTCGAGACGATCGTGGTGATCGTGGCGGCGATCGTGCTCGCCGCGGCGCTCGCGGGGGTCCTCGCGCGGGCGTGCGGCGGACGGCGACGTCGAGGGGTGGGTGGAGCGCCGGTGCCGGAGCTGCCTCGACAGCGGCCTCCCGCCGCCAGCAGCACCAGCATCCAAGGCCAGTGAGACCAAATAGTTCGTCTGCATGCCTCGTCTCCTCCCTTCCCTCGTAGCAATGTAGCATAGTCATACCACATTAGAATGATCAGGCGCTAGTACTGCCGTCATGTAGAATTAGAATGTAACCAAGCAGCTGGATGCCAAGCTGTTCTTTGCTCCACAAGGGTATCAGATTAGGGCCTCGTGAATTCCTTACTGTAATATTTTGTGCTCATAGTTCCAACATGCATACTTTAGTACTGATGGTTACTCCATGCTTGAAGTTTTTATGCTTGGCCTTAAGTCAAACATCTCCAAACTTGGCTAAATCTATTAAAAATGTGAACGGTCCAAACGTAAACGATGGCCCTGTTTGGATACTCTAACACAGTTAGAGTTAAGAGTTATTTTCTAACCCACTTTAACCCAAATAAGCACCTCTCCACCGGGATAGTTGGGTTAGATGGAACTAACCCATTCTAACCCTCCCTGTTTGGATACTTTTGGGTTATTTGAGCCCTCAACTAACCCAAACTAGCTCTAACCCCATGATCCAAACAAGGCCGATATAAAACCAGACGAATGGCTAACAAGAAGCTGACTCTACTCGACCTGAATGAAACAGAGAAAGGTTGCAGCACCCACTGGCCCACGGACATCTGATACCGATGAGCTATGGCCTATCGATGTCAGATGATCCCAGACAGCCAGCATCCAGAATGACAATGTAAAACAATGTTATTAACACTTGTCGTAACGGAACTGATTGATATTAGAGATCTCTTGATATGACCACGGATTTAAACTACGGTATTTGGGCATGCCAAAGAATTTACAATCACCCCCATCCACCAGTATATACATACAGTAGTACATGAGAAATATCACCACGTGCACATCCATCACCACCGATCAAATATACAACAACCACCAATCGATTCACACGCGAATATAGCTCGAGGCCTCACGAACTCACTGATAGAAAATATGAACAGGTCAGATTCTGGAAAGTTTGCGATCGACGTTCAGTCGGTAAACTGAGTTCAAAGTTCATTACCTTTGGATAGCAGTCCTGGTGTACGATGGTCTGATCGTGTGGATTAACATGAACCACACAAGCTATTCTCCCCTGCAACAGCCATACAAGGGCTTCAGTATGATGACCATAAATTGAGAAGAGCAGAATAAAAACACTGTTGCGGCAATAATATAATTTGTTGGGCAACTTTTGGTCTTTCTGGTATCTGAAATAACAACAAAAAACATGCACTAGATAATGCGATAAACTATTATATCTGTATTGAAGGATAACAGACAGGGCCCCAAGAACCACAACTCTTGTTTGATGCATAAAAAAATGATTTCATCTGAGGTCCAAAGATATAAATATTTTGGGAGGAATCACTGAAGAACATCTCAACAAGATCAAATCAAAAAACAAACCCAACAAAGCCAGGTAACACATAAGATACTTCACTGCGAAATCAGCAATTAGTTTCTTTTGCCTGAAATGCCACAAAGAAACGATACGACACCATTCCACTATCAAGGGATAACGGAGCATAAGTTCCCCCAATAGCGTTTAATAGGGACACCACACCAGGAACACACCTACGTCTGTGGAACAAAACGAAACCAGACACCAAAGTACCCAGCTTGGTGAACATAGTCACAATTTCTACAGCATTACAAAACGTACAGAACAACCACCACAACAACCTGGTGCAGCACCAACATGCTCTCCAGGCTTTCAAACAACCATCCATTGCAATGAAATTACTTGGTGGCATTAAAAAAAACATTTGAATATTAAAATTGTAACCCAGAAACATCTTGGCAGAAATGTAACACTCTCAGTCTATCATCGCAGCATTAAACTGTCCTACTTTGCAACAACATAATACAAAATATATGATGCCCGCTGCCCTGAACATGAGAAATTGAGAAGGCAATGTATCAGCTAGTGGCATCACAAAAATTGTTTCAGAGATGACTGCAAGTGCCTCAGGCTTAGAATTGTGGGTCCAGCTTGTGACTGATATAGAGGTTTCACTGCATACCTTTGTAGTGTTTAAAATGGCCACCGCCTAGTCTGTAAAACAACTCATTCTACAGGATTTTATATGATACCCAAATCTTATAACCCTAAACCCACACCAGATTTGGAGGAAAACATGAGATGTGAAGTAGAAAACTATTCAACTATTTTCCAGCCATCGCGTCATTATGTAGTGTAGGAGTGAAGATGAGAATGGTCCAAGTAGTAAATATAGTAATTCAAATCTTATGCTTTTTATGGGATTTTGTTTCCTCAAACATGTGAAGCAAAAAAATAAATCACTTTGAGATGCTAGTTGCACAAGTAATTCAAAATCATGGCCAATACAGAAGAGAATAACAGGAAGGGTAAATTTAACTATAAGTATTTCCTCTATGTGTCCTACTGAAAGGGATAACCAGTTAGAAACACAACATATTAACTCTGAAAATATTGAATTTTCTTCTTTCTATATGATTTTAAACCTCTTATTATTTTATTTCTTTGTGAATAATTTTTACAAGGACCAGCCTTCAGTTAGGGGATCATCATAAATGATGAGAAGTACAGAAAAACAGAACCTGCTCAAAAGACCTGGCACATAATAGTCTTGAAGTATTGTAGATTAATAAATAAAAGAAATAATGTATTATAGTACGATTTCCCAGTTTACCTATTGTATTATACACCCCTGACAAACAATTATGGAAAGATGAAGAGGTAAGAGGTAACTGGTCGAAGATCATAACACCGAAGTTTACTGAATCGTGATTCGTGACTATGGAAGTCAGAGCATATTTCTTCCAACAGTATTATTTACACTCCTGGTAGACTGATTACCATTACAAAAGTGCTAATCAACATATGTATCGCAATCCAGAGCTGCAATGGCCAAAGGTATTGTAGAGTTGTTTTTCTCACATGATTTTTTATTTTTATTTGCAATGTCCTATCCTAATTCTGTTTGTTTGGGAGGTCAATTAGACGTCAGATCCTAACGATTGGGGCAGGGCTTGCAATCCAATGTGAATTGGAACGCACATTGCAGCAAGGGCACCGAATTAGAGACAGGCAGTAATCTAATTCACAATGCGTGCCTTCCATCCAGACATAAACAATCGGCGGTAATTAGGGTTCCAGCGGCACGCACCTTGACGGGGACGCTGAGGAAGAAGAAGCGGAGGTGGCCCTCGACCTCGACGACGGCGTCGAAGGGTATGGACCCGCGCGCGAGGTCCTCGAACAGGTAGATGGCGTCCTCGACGACGCGAATCCCGTCGAGGCGGAGGTCGGCGTCGACGTAGGAGACGGCGCGCGCGCGGACGAGGCCGCCGCCGGAGGCGACGGTGCCGAGCGGCTTGCCACGATACCCGATAGCGACGTCGAGGCGGCTGTAGGCGAGCGCGAAGAGGTTGGGGTTGCGGACGCGGGCCTTGAGCGCGGCGGAGACGTTGAGGGCGACGGCGGGGCGGGCGACGACGGAGGCGTGCGCGAGGCGGAGGCGCGCCACGCTGACGCCAGGGTCGGAGGGCCAGAGGAGGAAGGCGAGGGCCAGGAGCGCGAGGGCGGCGAGGGCCGCCGCGACGCGGCCGCAGCCGCAGCCCCCGCGCAGGCGGCGGCGGAGGCGCACGGGGACGAGGAGGACGTAGGAGTCGTGGAGGTCGGCGTCGTGGAGGTGGGATGGCGAGTGGGGGCCGAGGTACGGCGGCGGGGGGAGCAGCGGCTCCGCCGCCGTCGGCCCGCGGGGTTGCGTCTTCGCCATTGGGGGGGTTGGTGGTGAGCTGTCGGCTGCCGGGTGGGCCTTTCGCTTGGCTTGCAAGGCTGAGCAATGGAAGTCGGTTCATCGGTTGATTGGAAGTTAAAGTGAGGGAGCTCTCGTCACCACCATTGCTTTGGTTTTGGTAAACCTTTTCTTTTTCTTTTTCTTTTTCTTTTCCTTTTTGCTGTTGACTCGTGAGAGGGACCTTTCTGCAGTACTTCCATGAAGGGTGACATATAGGGTACCCGAGGGCTGCCACGACTTTGTCCATCTCAAAATCTACCGGTTTAATCTTTTTTACTAGTATAATGCCCGTGCGTTGCCACGGACTCTTGAAATATTTTGCTGGAATTATGTAAACATAATGCATGTAAAAAAAAGATAGCACATGTATAATCGAGTAATAATTTAAGTCCACTTCACTTACATTGTAAACTGTTAATAAAAGGCAATTTGACAATGCATACATATAGTGCGATGATCGAACTAAAAATTTGTTACAAATTAATATCTATTTGATGCGTTTAACAAATTCTTGCACAATAACCGTCCATCATGACCGCTCCACCACCACCCTGAGGCTCGACATGAGTCAACTTTAATCGTGTCAAATATATATTGTTTGGATCCTTATGCACATTAAGCAACATTCTTAAATTTTTTTCTGCCTATAAACCATTATTCTTCTTCGTCTTCGTTCTCCTGCTCCTCTTCACTTACTATCTCTACATTCCCTATCCAAGCCAACCGCAACCATCAATGGCCCATCCGGCTCAAAATCCCCAAACCTTCTACACCCAGACTACGAACTTTGAGGGACTTTTTGCCAATATTTTCTCCTTTCAAGTCTGCAAACAATAATATTAATGTAAAGTAATTAGTGTAAAGTGGTTTATGCCCACTCATGGCCAGTACAACCACGAACTCTGCCGTCTCGCCTACATGATGTGCGTCCACTCCCATAATTTTCCCCCTTACTCTGGTGAGGCCTCCATTACTTCCGAATATTTTGTTCGAATTATTTGCCATCAAGGATAAATTAGCATATGTGATAAAAGTTCCTATGATTTGACACTACAGAGGTAGAGCAACATGAAAAATAAAAGATCATGCTTCTAATCTTTGGACTTTTGTAGTTTAAAAAAATGGCGATAATCTTACAACATTTTTCAGACTCCCGTCCTAATTGAAAATGATTGATGCATTAAGGAACACCTATGGAATCCAAAAAAAAACTAACAGCAAGCGACGGTGACATGGATGGCTACCTTATTGCTTTGGAAGTGGATGGCATGAGTCGTCCCCTATATGCACGAAACAGTCCCAGCCATGCACAGCTAGCCGAGAAACATTGGGTCAAAACAAGGGTGTTGGTACCTTGAGCAACGACGCCATCACGTTGACAAATGCCCAACCCAATTGCTTGTCGCCATCCTCGGCCACCACCTGGACACACTCCTCTAGACCCAGGCGTTTTGAACGACATTCTCCCCGCTTCCCCTGGGCGATGGCCGACTACCGTAACTTCTCTGGAGCGAATCCTTCCAAAGCGCTGCCGACAACATCGTCCCTGTGGCGTTGCTCCTTCCTTTTCGTCCCTTTTGCTTCATTGACCTCCTTCCTATGAAGTTTTAGTAACAAGGTACATTTCAGTAATCAGTAAAAAAAATCAGATATTAGTACAAGAAAAATGAGCCACTTGACAAAGTTTTAGTAGAAATCAGATTTTCGTACAACAAGATATTTTAGTACGTACTAAAAAGAATAGTACAAGGGCAATCATCCGAACAATATCATCAGAAGTATGAAACTGAACCTTTAGTCGCAGCAGGTGACTACCCTTGTCATCTCAAGATTCAAGCCTCTCCTCTTATCTTGTTCTCCGAGCATGCACTAAAAACTGCAAAAAATACAGAACATGTACATGTTGAAGGAAATATGCCCTAGAGGCAATAATAAAGTTATTATTTATTTCCTCATTTCATGAGAAATGTTTATTATTCATGCTAGAATTGTATTAACCAGAAACATAATACATGTGTGAATACATAGACAAACATCGTGTCACTAGTGTGCCTCTACTTGACTAGCTCATTAATCAAAGATGGTTATGTTTCCTAACCATATACATGTGTTGTTATTTGATTAACGGGATCACATCATTAGGAGAATGATGTGATTGACATGACCCATTCCGTTAGCCTAGCACTTGATCGTTTAGTATATTGCTATTGCTTTCTTCATGACTTATACATGTTCCTGTAACTATGAGATTATGCAACTCCCGTTTACCGGAGGAACACTTTGGGTGCTACCAAACGTCACAATGTAACTGGGTGATTATAAAGGAGTACTACAGGTGTCTCCAAAGGTACATGTTGGGTTGGCGTATTTCGAGATTAGGTTTTGTCACTCCGATTCTCGGAGAGGTATCTCTAGGCCCTCTCGGTAATGCACATCACTATAAGCCTTGCAAGCAATGTAGCTAATGAGTTAGTTACGGAATGATGCATTACGTAACGAGTAAAGAGACTTGCCGGTAACGAGATTGAACTAGGTATTGGATACCGACGATCGAATCTCGGGCAAGTAACATACCGATGACAAAGGGAACAACGTATGTTGTTATGCGGTTTGACCGATAAAGATCTTCGTAGAATATGTAGGAGCCAATATGGGCATCCAGGTCCCGCTATTGGTTATTGACCGAGAATAATTCTAGGTCATGTCTACATAGTTCTCGAACCCGTAGGGTCCACACGCTTAACGTTACGATGACAGTTTTATTATGAGTTTATAAGTTTTGATGTACCGAAGTTTGTTCGGAGTCCCGGATGTGATCACGGACATGACGAGGAGTCTCGAAATGGTCGAGACATAAAGATTCATATATTGAAAGCCTATGTTTGGACATCGGAAGTGTTCCGGGTGAAATCGGCATTTTACTGGAGTACCGGGGGGTTGCCGGAACCCTCCCGGGGGTTATTGGGCCTTCATGGGCCCTAAGGGAGAAGAGGAGAGGAGGCAAGAGGTGGGCCGCGCCCCCTCCCCTCCCTAGTCTGAATAGGATAATGAGAGGGGGGCGGCACCCCCCCCCCTTTCCTTCCCCTCTTCCTCCTCCTTCCCCCTTCTCCTACTCCAACTAGGAAAGAAGGGAGTCCTACTCCCGGTGGGAGTAGGACTCCCCCCTTGGCGCGCCCTCCTTGGCCGGCCGCCCCCTCCCCCTTGGCTCCTTTATATACGGGGGCAGGGGGGCACCCTAGGACACATAAGTTGATCTACGGATCGTTCCTTAGCCGTGTGCGGTGCCCCCCTCCACCATATTCCACCTCGGTCATATCGTCGCGGAGTTTAGGCGAAGCCCTGCGCCGGTGGAGCATCATCATCGTCACCACACTGTTGTGCTGACAGAATTCATCCCCGACACTTTGCTGGATCGGAGTCCGGGGATCGTCATCGAGCTGAACGTGTGCTAAACTCGGAGGTGCCGTACGTTCGGTACTTGGGTCGGTCAGATCGTGAAGACGTACGACTACATCAACCGCGTTGTCATAACGCTTCCGCTTACGGTCTACGAGGGTACGTGGACAACACTCTCCCCTCTCGTTGCTATGCCATCACCATGATCTTGCGTGTGCGTAGGATTTTTTTTGAAATTACTACGTTCCCCAACAGTGGCATCCGAGCCTAGGTTTTATGCGTTGATGTTATATGCACGAGTAGAACACAAGTGAGTTGTGGGCGATACAAGTCATACTGCTTACCATCATGTCATACTTTGGTTCAGCGGTATTGTTGGATGAAGCGGCCCGGACCGACATTACGCGTATGCTTACGCGAGACTGGTTTTACCGCCGTGCTTTGCACACAGGTGACTAGCGGGTGTTAGTTTCTCCAACTTTAGTTGAACCGAGTGTGGCTACGCCCGGTCCTTGCAAAGGTTAAAACAACACTAACTTGACGAACTGTCATTGTGGTTTTGATGCGTAGGTAAGATTGGTTCTTGCTAAGCCCGTAGCAGCCACGTAAAATTTGCAACAACAAAGTAGAGGACGTCTAACTTGTTTTTGCAGGGCATGATGTGATGTGATATGGTCAAGACGTGATGCTATATTTTATTGTATGAGATGATCATGTTTTGTAACCGAAGTTATCGGCAACTGGCAGGAGCCATATGGTTGCCGCTTTATTGTATGAAATGCAAACGCCCTGTAATTGCTTTACTTTATCACTAAGCGGTAGCGATAGTCGTAGAAGCAATAGATGGCGTAACGACAATGATGCTACGATGGAGATCAAGGTGTCACGCCGGTGACGATGGTGATCACGACGGTGCTTCGAAGATGGAGATCACAAGCACAAGATGATGATGGCCATATCATATCACTTATATTGATTGCATGTGATGTTTATCCTTTATGCATCTTATCTTGCTTTGATTGACGGTAGCATTTTAAGATGATCTCTCACTAAATTATCAAGAAGTGTTCTCCCTGAGTATGCACCGTTGCGAAAGTTCTTCGTGCCGAGACACCACGTGATGATCGGGTGTGATAGGCTCTACGTTCAAATACAACGGGCGCAAAACAGTTGCACACGTGGAATACTCAGGTTAAACTTGACGAGCCTAGCATATACAGATATGGCCTCGGAACACGGAGACTGAAAGGTCGAACGTGAATCATATAGTAGATATGATCAATATAGTGATGTTCACCATTGAAACTACTCCATCTCACGTGATGATCGGACATGGTTTAGTTGATTTGGATCACATAATCACTTAGATGACTAGAGAGATGTCTGTCTAAGTGGGAGTTCTTAAGTAATATGATTAATTGAACTTAAATTTATCATGAACTTAGTCTAGGTAGTATTTTGCAAATTATGTTGTAGATCAATAGCTCGCGTTGTTGCTTTTCATATATTTATTTTGAATGTTCCTAGAGAAAATTGTGTTGAAAGATGTTAGTAGCAATGATGCGGATTGGATCCGTGATCTGAGGTTTATCCTCATTGCTGCACAGATGTCCTTAATGCACCGCTAGGTGACAGACCTATTGCAGGAGCAGATGCAGATGTTATGAACCTTTGGCTAGCTCAATATGATGACTACTTGATAGTTTTGTGCACCATGCTTTATGACTTAGAATCGGGACTTCAAAGACGTTTTTGAACGTCATGGACCATATGAGATGTTCCAGGAGTTGAAGTTAATATTTCAAGTAAATACCCGAGTTGAGAGATATAAAGTCTCCAACAAGTTCTATAGCTAAAAGATGGAGGAGAATCGCTCAACTAGTGAGCATGTGCTCATATTGTCTGGGTACTACAATCGCTTGAATCAAGTGGGAGTTAATCTTCCAGATAAGATAGTGATTGACAGAATTCTCTAGTCACCACCACCAAGTTAGTAGAACTTCGTGATGAACTATAATGCAAGGGATGACGAAAATGATTCCCGAGCTCTTCGTGATGCTGAAATCGACGAAGGTAGAAATCAAGAAAGAGCATCAAGTGTTGATGATTAACAAGACCACTAGTTTGAAGAAAAGGGCAAAGGGATAGAAAGGGAACTTCAAGTAGAATGACAAGCAAGTTGTCACTCCCGCGAAGAAGCCCACAGCTGGACCAAAGCCTGAAACTGAGTGCTTACACTGCAAAGGAAATGGTCACTGGAAGCGGAAATGCCCTGAATATTTGGTGGATAAGAAGGATGGCGAAGTGAACAAGGTATATTTGATATACAGGTTATTGATGTGTGCCTTACTAAGTGTTTATAGTAGCCCCTGAGTATTTGATATTTGTTCACTTGCTAAGATTAGTAACTCGAAACAGGAGTTATATAAACAGAGACTAGTTGAAAGGGAAGTGACGATGAGTGTTGGAAGTGGTTCCAAGATTGATATGATCATCATCGCACACTCCCTATACTTTCGGGATTAGTGTTAAACCTAAATAAATGTTATTTGGCATTTGCGTTGAGCATGAATATGATTTGATCATGTTTATTGCGATACAATTATTCATTTGAAGTTAAAGAATAATTGCTATTCTGTTTACATGAATAAGACCTTCGATGGTTATACACCCAATGGAAATAGTTTGTTGGATCTCGATCGTAGTGATACACATATTCATAATATTGATGCCAAAAGATGCAAAGTTAATAATGATAGTGCAACTTATTTGTGGCACTGCCATTTGGGTCATATCGGTGTAAAGTGCACGAAGAAACTCCATAAAGATGGATTTTTGGAATCACTTGGTTATGAATCATTTGATGCTTGCGAACCATGCCTTTTGGGCAAGATGACTAAAACTCCGTTCTCCGGAACAATTGAACAAGCTACTGACTTATTGGAAATAATACATACCGATGTATGCGATCCAATGAGTGTTGATGCTCGTGGCAAGTATCATTATTTTTCTGACCTTCACAAGATGATTTGAGCAGATATGGGTATATCTACTTGATGAAACATAAGTCTGAAATAGTTGAAAGGTTCAAAGAATTTCAGAGTGAAGTGTAAAAATCATCATAACAAGAAAATAAAGTTTCTGCGATCTGATCGCGGAGACGAATATTTGAGTTACGAGTTTGGTCTTCAATTAAAACAATGTGGAATAGTTTCACAGCTCATGCCACCTGGAACACCACAACGTTATGGTGTGTCCGAACGTCGTAACCGCACTTTATTGGATATGGTGCGATCTATGATGTCTCTTACTAATTTACCATTATCGTTTTGGGGTTATGCATTAGAGACAACTGCATTCACGTTAAAAGGGCACCATCTAAATCCGTTGAGATGACACCGTATGAACTATGGTTTAGCAGTAAACGTAAGTTGTCGTTTCTTAAAGTTTGGAGTTGCGATGCTTATATGAAAAAGGTTTTCAACCTGATAAGCTTGAACCCAAATCGGAGAAGTGCGTCTTCATAGGATGCCCAAAAGAGACTATTGGGTACTCCTTCTATCACAGATCCGAAGGCAAAACATTCGTTGCTAAGAATGGATCCTTTCTAGAGAAAGAGTTTCTCTCGAAAGAAGTGAGTGGGAGGAAAGTAGAACTTGATGAGGTAACTGTACCTGCTCCCTTATTTGAAAGTAGTTCATCACAGAAATCTGTTCCTGTGACTACTACACCAATTAGTGAGGAAGTTAATGATGATGATCATGAAACTTCAGATTAAGTTACTACAGAACCTCGTAGGTCTTCCAGAGTAAGATCCGCACCAGAGTGGTACGGTAATCCTGTTCTGGAAGTTATGTTACTAGACCATGACGAACCTACGAACTATGAAGAAGCGATGGTGAGCCCAGATTCCGGGAAATGGCTGGAGGCCATGAAATCTGAGATAGGATCCATGTATGAGAACAAAGTGTGGACTTTGGTGGAGTTGCCCGATGATCGGCAAGCCATATTGTATAAATGGATCTTCAAAAGGAAGACGGACGTTGATAGTAGTGTTACTATCTACAAAGCTCGACTTGTCACAAAAAGGTTTTTGACATAGTTCGAAATGTTGACTACAATGAGATTTTCTCAACTGTAGCGATGCTTAAGTCTGTTCGAATCATGTTAGCAATTGCCACATTTTATGAAATCTGGCAAATGGATGTCAAAACTGCATTCCTTAATGGATTTATTAAAGAAGAGTTGCATATGATGCAACCAGAAGATTTTGTCAATCCTAAAGATGCTAACAAAATTTGCAAGCTCCAGCGATCCATCTATGGACTGGTGCAAGCATCTCAGAATTGGAATATACGCTTTGATAAGTTGATCAAAGCATATAGTTTTATACAGACTTGTAGTGAAGCCTGTATTCACAAAAAAGTGAGTGGGAGCTCTGTAGCATTTCTAATATTATATGTGGATGACATATTGTTGACTAGAAATGATATAGAAATTCTGGATAGCATGAAAGGATACTTGAATAAGAGTTTTTCAAAGAAAGACCTCGGTGAAGCTGCTTACATATTGAGCATCAAGATATATAGAGATAGATCAAAACGCTTGATAAGATTTTTCAATGAGTACATACCTTGACAAGATTTTGAAATAGTTCAAAATGGAACAGTCAAAGAAGGAGTTCTTGCCTGTGTTACAAGGTGTGAAGTTGAGTAAGACTCAAGACCCGACGAGTGCAGAAAATAGAAAGAGAATGAAAAGTCATTCCCTATGCCTCAGTCATAGGTTCTATAAAGTATGCTATGCTGTGAACCAGACCTATTGTATACCTTTCTCTATGTTTGGCAAAGGAATACAATTTTGATCTCATAGTAGATCACTGGACATGGGTCAAGAATATCCTTAGTGAGGACTAAGGAGATGTTTCTCGATTATGGAGGTGATAAAAGAGTTCGTCGTAAAAAGTTACAACGATGCAAGATTTTACACCAATCCAGATGACTCTAAGTCTCAATCTGGATACATATTGAAAGTGGGAGCAATTAGCTAGAGTAGCTCCGTGCAGAGCATTGTAGACATAGAATATTTGCAAAATACATACGTCTCTGAATATGACAGACCCGTTGACTAAGCTTCTCTCATGAGCAAAACATGATCACACCTTAGTACTCTTTGGGTGTTAATCACATAGCGATGTGAACTAGATTATTGACTCTAGTAAATCCTTGGGTGTTAGTCACATGACGATATGAACTATGGGTGTTAATCATATACAGATATGAATATTGGTGTTAAATCACATGGCGATGTGAACTAGATTATTGACTCTAGTGCAAGTGGGAGACTGAAGGAAATATGCCCTAGAGGCAATAATAAAGTTATTATTTATTTCCTCATTTCATGAGAAATGTTTATTATTCATGCTAGAATTGTATTAACCGGAAACATAATACATGTGTGAATACATAGACAAACATCGTGTCACTAGTGTGCCTCTACTTGACTAGCTCATTAATCAAAGATGGTTATGTTTCCTAACCATAGACATGTGTTGTTATTTGATTAACGGGATCACATCATTAGGAGAATGATGTGATTGACATGACCCATTCCGTTAGCCTAGCACTTGATCGTTTAGTATATTGCTATTGCTTTCTTCATGACTTATACATGTTCCTGTAACTATGAGATTATGCAACTCCCGTTTACCGGAGGAACACTTTGGGTGCTACCAAATGTCATAACGTAACTGGGTGATTATAAAGGAGTACTACAGGTGTCTCCAAAGGTACATGTTGGGTTGGCGTATTTCGAGATTAGGTTTTGTCACTCCGATTGTCGGAGAGGTATCTCTGGGCCCTCTCGGTAATGCACATCACTATAAGCCTTGCAAGCAATGTAGCTAATGAGTTAGTTACGGAATGATGCATTACGTAACGAGTAAAGAGACTTGTCGGTAACGAGATTGAACTAGGTATTGGATACCGACGATCGAATCTCGGGCAAGTAACATACCGATGACAAAGGGAACAACGTATGTTGTTATGCGGTTTGACCGATAAAGATCTTCGTAGAATATGTAGGAGCCAATATGGGCATCCAGGTCCCGCTATTGGTTATTGACCGAGAATAGTTCTAGGTCATGTCTACATAGTTCTCAAACCTGTAGGGTCCGCACGCTTAATGTTACGATGACAGTTTTATTATGAGTTTATAAGTTTTGATGTACCGAAGTTTGTTCGGAGTCCCGGATGTGATCACGGACATGACGAGGAGTCTCGAAATGGTCGAGACATAAAGATTGATATATTGGAAGCCTATGTTTGGACATCAGAAGTGTTTCGGGTGAAATCGGCATTTTACTGGAGTAC